>NC_029787.2:18458957-18506257 GCF_000816755.2 Arachis ipaensis
CTCCCTTCCCCCATCTTTTTATTCCCTTTTTATTATCCAGTTCAAAAAAATCAAAAATAAAAAAATAAAAAAGAAAAAGAAAAGATATTTTTAGCATTGATTTTTATTTTCTTTTATTTCAATTTCTGCTGCCCTTTCTTCTTCCCCTTGTATTTTTTTATTTTGCTCGAGGACGAGCAAAAGTTTTAAGTTTGGTGTTGTCATTTTGTTGGTTTATTTTGTTTATCTCCATGGCACCAAAGACCACCCAACCTTCCAAGAAGAGAAAAGGAAAGGAACCGGCCACCAGTTCTCATGATTCAAGAAGATTCCGCTCTAAACTGCATGAAGAGCACTTCTATGAATTCACTGGCAAGAGACCGATTCTACCGAAAGTGTGGTTTAATCTCCAACTGGATGAATATCCAGAAATTCAACATGAAATTCATAGAAGAAGTTGGCAACTTCTGTGCAAACCACACACACAGGTGGGACAATTAATGGTTCAAGAATTTTATGGGAACCTGTGGATTACTTACAAGGATGTGTCTGGAGTCAATGAAAGGGACCATAGAAGCCTTGTAAGGGGAAAAGTCATTGATTTCAGCCCAGAGACTATCAGATAGACCCTCCAGATACCACGGACTATGCCCTCACTTCAGTCTTACAGTGAGAGGGTAGAGAGAGATCAGCGACTAGAGCAAGTAGTCGCTGACTTATGCATTCCAGATGCCCAGTAAAAATTGGGGACAGAGGGGAAAGCGGGCCATATCAGAGTTGGTGACCTGACGCCTTTGGCTAGGGGATGCCACCATTTTATTCGCCGGTCTATCATGCCCACAAGCAACCGGTCAGAGTGTACTATGAACTGAGCCATCATGATCCACTACATTCTGTTAGGAGAGCCAGTGGAGGTGGTGAACGTTATTGCCCAACAGATTTACCATATCGCCGCCAGCACCAAAGATAATGCCAAGTTGGGTTTTTCACATCTCATCTTTCGCCTCTGTAAGGTCGCTAGAGTGAAGATAGAGAATAATTTTTCTATCCCAGTCAAAAATCCCATCACGAAGAAAACTTTGGACCTAATAAGGGAACATCAGAGGCTCCCAAGAAATGAACAGGCTGAAGAAAGAGCTCAAGAAGAGTAGCCACTGCCTCAGGGACAATACTTTCCACCACAAGAGTATTGGCAGCAGCTTGCATCCTCCATGGAGCAGATGAGGGTCACTAATGATAGCCGTTGGCAGCAGTACATGGCGTCTGTAGAGGAGATGAGAGCCACACAGAATAGCCGTTGGGAGCATCTCTGTACCACTCTTGATGGGATGAGAGCTTCTCAAGACTTTCAGCAGCAGGAGATCTCTCAACTGAGACAGGACTACAGCCGCTTGAGAGGACCGTACGGAACACAGCCTGAGGAGAGAGATCCCCATCAGGGAGATTGAGGTGGCTTAGTTCCTTTTCATTTTCCTTATTATTTTGCTATTTTTATGATTAGGTTCCTATTTTCTGCTATTTTTGTTATTGCATGATCAGTTGTTATTTCAATTCCTAGGTTCTAGTTTAATTTACTGTTTATTTAGTTATTTGAATTTTATTCTGAAAAAGTGTCTCATGTATTGCTCACTGAGCTTGAAATCAAAAGAAAAGAAAGAAGAAAAAGATGTAATGCATGAGAAATTGAGTTTATATTTAAGAGTAGTCTTATTTACTTAAATGTGGTGGTATTGTTTGTGATTCTGAATGCATAACATGAATAATGCATATTTGAATTTGAATAAAAGGATGTTGATATATGAGGAACATGAACTTAGAGATTATGAATTCTCTAAAGTAAACAAAAACTTAATCCTTGAAGCAAAAAAAAACAGCAAAAGAAAAAAAAATAAGAGCAAGGTCCAAGGCTCTGAGCATCAATGACTAGGGAGGTCTGACATGATTAAAAGCTCAAAGAGTTGTTTCCCTAGTCATATGCTTGTGGTATTCTTGTGTCAAGCAATCCTTGAGATAGAATATTTAGAGTCGAGACCAAATGCATTTAACAGAGTATGCCAAAGGCTTTGAGCACCACTGTCTGGGAGTAGCTGAAAGAAAAATCATAACTTAAAGAGAATTTCCCAATTAAGTGCTTGTGGTGTTCTTGTGTCAATTAACCCTTGAGATAGAATATTTAAAGTCACGGCTAGACTGAAGGTGCAAAGCACCAATTCATTGAGAATTAAAGGATATCTGCTGTGTTCAAGGATTAACCGAAGTATAAAGATCAGAGAATTCATAATATGATCCAGATTCTAATTTTGAATGACAGTGACATTCCTCTGATTCAAAGGAGAGTGAGATACCAAAATTGTTCAGAATTACAATGAATAAGCCCCACTTTAAGAATAGACATGAGCATAACTGAACTCTCACTTCTCATGCAAATTCATATCTTGATCATGTACTAATTTTGGTTGCTTGAGGACAAGCAATAATTCAAATTTGGTGTTGTGATGTGTGAGCATCTTCTTTGTCTTTTCCTAGTGAATTTGCATTTAAATTACTGAGTTTAATCAAGATTTGATATATTTTAGCCACTATGGATGTTACTTTGAGTTGTGCGCAATTTTGTTTATTTCAGGTAGCATTTTGGACGAATTTAACAGAGTTTTCATGGAGAAATGAAGTTACAGTAGAATGAAGGCTTGAAGCCAAACTTGGAAACCTCCAAGTTTGGCACCAACACCAAAAAGCCTAAGGGAGCACACTGCCATCTCCACGCCGAACTTGAGTCCACTCAAGTTTGGCGCCAGCATGAAGCCCCAAGGAGGAACTATCTGTCTTGCCCACGGCGAACTTGACTCCACTCAAGTTCAGCACCACCATGGAAACTCCAAATGGGAGCTACGCACAGCCTTCATGCCAAACTTGGATTCTTGAATCCAAGTTTGGCGCCAACCTTAAGTGCAAGAGTGGTCCCCAATTCGTTCCAAAGGCCTGCGAATCAATTTTCTTATTTGATTAAAACTTTATTACTTTTATAATTAGGAAAAGATATTATTTAGTTTTAGGAATAATATTTTACATTAATTAGGATTAGATATAAAAAGGAAAAGAATCAGCCCTTCGGGCTCTTCTCCTCTCTTCTACCTCATTCCGTAATTTACAATTTTTCAGAATCCTAGTTTTTCTCTCTGAACCATGAGCAACTAAACCTCCACTGTTAAGGTTATGAGCTCTGTCTATTGTATGGATTGATACTATTACTTTTCTATTTTAATTCATGTACTGATTTATAATTCAAGAATTGTTTTCGTTCTTTATCTTATGAATCTGGGTGGAACGGAAGTATGACCTTTGTTCTAATTGAGTTCTTTTATAACTTGGAAAAGCTCTTTACTTGAACAACAGCTTGAAAACATATTCTTCTAAATTTCTAATTATCTGTACTTAACGGGATACGTGACATATAATCCTCTTATATTTGGGTAATTAGGATTTTTGTGGCATATAACTAGAATTGAACTTCACCCTCTAATTGGAATTAAGTGACCAAGGAATTGGCGGTTGATGAATTTTAGATGAGACTAAAAAGGTCTAAGGAATTAGGGTTTAGTCACATATAATTTGTCATGAATTAAATCTTGCATGATTAAAATATTTAGTAAGAAAAGTCTTCGGAAAATAGATAACTCTGAAACCTTAACTGTTTCTCCATATATTATTCACAACTTGTTTACTGCTTGCTTTCTGGTATTCTGAATTTACTGTTTGATGCATTTGAACTCAAAACACCATTTTCTGCTTGTCTAACTAAGTAAATTAATTGACCATTATTGCTTAGTCCATCAATCCTCGTGGGATCGACCCTCATTCACTTGAGGTACTACTTGGTACGACCCGGTGCACTTGTCGGTTAGTTTGTGGTTATAACTTTCTCACCAAGAGCCAAGCAGCGACAAAACGAAAAGGCCTTCTTTGCCTATTATGTGATCCAGCATTACTAAGTTGAAGACATAGGGGTGCATGATCTGACTTAAACATAAGCAAGTGTTTTAAAACAGCTTCTAGGAAAGAAAGCTGCCAATTTAAATTACTTAGACCTCTATCAAGTCTTTCAACAAGATTACCTCTCCACCACGTATAAGGCCAACCCATAAAGCCTAAGTCAACGAGCTCGCAATTAGAGTCACAGCTTTAGAAATCAAAGCAAGCTCCTCTTTCAACCCTGCTTGAACCACCATTCCTTTCATAGTCATGTAAAATAGCATCAAAATCTCCTAAGATACACTAAGATTAACACTATCAGACAAACTACGAATGCTATTCCAGAGAATTCTCCTAGTTAGTCGTTATGGACTACTATACACGGCTGAATGCAACCAAGAATCACAGTTATTACCAGTCAATTTAGGATGAACAATCTGTCTATTATGCTGAATAACATCAACCTTCCAGGTAGAAGAGTCCCACAAGCACCATATTCCACCCGAATGACCAGTCGGCTCCACTACAAAGGAACTATCCAACCTAATTTTATTCCTAACATATTCACCTTTAGTACCGCTAATATGCGTCTCTAGGAGAATAAGAAAATTTGCATCATATTCTCTTCTGATGTCACGAATCAAAGCTGGAAAAGTTCTACCGCCTGCACCCCTGCAATTCCAACTTATAATATTAATCATAAACAAGAAACAAAAAAGAAGCCACAAAAGACAGTGACTAATTCAAAGCTGAAGCCTGGGTTGCTTCGTTCACTGGTGCAAGGGAAAAATCCATGGTCCTTACATTCCCATCCCCCGAATCTGCCATCGCCGCATTAGGTGGTCTCCCTATAGTGGTCCTGAGCCCGTGCCCTAATTCAAGACGAGGAATGGAGGAAGCCGATGAATGAGGATCATTCATGGGATTGTAACAAACAACATAATCTCCGAGGGATGAACTCACACCTTTCGTTGCAATGAAGTCTTCATATTGATCCCTTGCAATTTGGCGCATGTACTCCATGACTACTCCTTCCATAGCTTCTGTGTCCGGATTTTTCTTTTTGGGAGGAGAGGTGGGTGTGCTCTTAATTGTTCCTACAGCTAAGGAGGATGGCTTCCCAATTACTTTTGGGTTGGGTTTGGTCGCTTTAACATTCTGATTAAGCCCAGTTTTAGTGGAGAGAGAGATTTTTTTTCCTTCTTGAGAATTCTTGCCCACACCTTGCCTTAGACTTTCTTTTGGGTGGGTTGTTCTATTTCTTTTCCTTTATAGGCCTTGGAAATTTCAAGCTCATCATTAGTGGCCTCTATAGATTCCTCATTCCCATGCAATTCACTATCATACATGATTAATGCATCTCCCTCATGCAATGCATTGAAACGAGATCCATTATCAACTAGGCAAGGATCACCACTAATAACTATCTCCTTATTTGTATTCAATATTATCCCTTGATTTTTTCCACCAAATCCGTGATTGGTTGAGCCTTTTTTCTTCCTAATTGGACGTTTAACCATCATTCATGGCCCAAAACTTGGTGGTGCTTGATCATAACTCGGTTGATGCTGATTTTCAGGTTTTTGATTTTTTTCCTTTTATCTCCTTCAAGATTCTGACTACACTGACTGGTGGCTGCCCTTCCGGCAGCCCCACTTTCTTGGTTATCCGTTTGTTTCTCCGGTAACTCGGTGCATTGTTTTGACCGGTGCCCATATTTGCCACAAGAAAAACATATTTGATGGAGCCCTTCATATTCAACGTTAAACACAGACCCAAGAACTGAAATCCTGGGGATTGACTTTTTTTGCAAGATCAATCTCTATGCATATCCGAGAAAAGCGGCCTCTAGAATGGATAGAGGTCATACGATCAATTTTAAGCATGCGACTTAAGATGGAACCAACTCTCCACAAGAAGTGATGGTTGTATAATTTAATAAGGAAATTCGGGATGCAAATCCAAGCTGCAATCTTTCTGACTGCCTTCTCTGACTCTAAAAAGAAGGGTCTCCAACGTTGAACAACCAAATAATGTCCTGCTACCATCTAAGGTCCTTCCATCAGCGCATGCGAGTAATCCGCTTCATCTGTAAAATGAACCAAAAAATAATCACGATCCATATCAATCACATTAATCTTACCTTTGATAGCCCAGTCTTTTCTAAGTCGTTGCTCCATAAAACCAAGGACAACTCTCTTTTCTAGCACTTTAACGATGAGTGCAGTTTTCCACGGCTTGCACCAGTCCTCAAACTCTTCTTGAGAAACTGGAATCTTGGGGCATGGGTCAAAAGGTTTCTCCTCTTAATCTTCATTATCTGCGTCATTGTACCATCGGTCCTCACGATCAGGATCATCTTCATTAATAGGATCACATTCCGGGTTATCCCCCGGAGAATTAGGTCCTGCTGGTGTGAGAAGTGATTCCTTGTATGACACTTTGGTCATGCCATGCGAAGCCCCTTTACATGGATCAACGATTTCCATGTCCTCAATAGGTTTATTGATATCAACGTGCTCTCTAGTTTTAACTTTTTTAGTGCTCCGTTCAACCAAGTCTTCAACTTGTCTCGTAACCCAAGCAGAGCTTTCTTTGGTCATATTCCCCTGCACTAGTGATTTTTTTTAATATATTTATTTGTAAATTTAAAATCTTGATGTCATCTATTTAATTCCTCATTTTAAATGCATTTGTTTCATTTGTATATAGAAAGAGTTACTTAGAAGTAGTTGATTGGTGTAGTGACTTAATAGTATCTAATAATTTATTAAGATGATTTAATTTTGTTTTATTATCAGTCAAAGATTTTTGTATCGTCATTCAATCATGCATTATCATTTAATAGAAATGTTTGGCTGCGCTTTATTAATAATTATCTCAAAAGGAGAAGGATTAGTGAATATGATTTGTCGATGGTACAAATGCATCAGATTTAATCTCTTGTTATATTTCTAGTTCATTTATGTTATGTTTTTAGCTTCTTTTTTTTTTAAATTTTAGGTGAGGTTATGTCATGCAAAAGGTAGAGGAGAGGTTTTGACCATGAAAAAGATAAAAAAGTAAAAAATGCTTAGCCATGGACAAGTATTACAATAAAGAAGTGAAATTTGTAAAATTATTTTCTACTTTCAGTCTTAAGAGCGTATCATATGTAATCTATTAGGTTTAAAGTAAAGGTTCTCAAAACTTAATAAATATTTTGTTGAAAGCTCTTAGTAAAGAGTGAACGTGATCTTGTTATTAAAAGCTATATAGGTAAAAATTGTTATATTTTATGACAGGAAATCAAGCATGTGTTTTTTTCCTGAGACTTATTTATTTTTCTTTTTTTAATAGTTATATAAATTTAATTTGCAGCAAATGTATTAAGTTAGACTATGATGATTGGAGGTATCTTAAAATAAAAATTTAGAAAAAAGATAAATTAGTCTCTGAACTTTTATTTTGTGGACTAATTCGTCCCTAAAGATCTAAAAATACAAAAACGTCCCTTATTATTCAAAACGCATGACGGATCGATTCTTTTGTGCAAAATGCTCCCCCAGACGTAACAAAGACAGGTGATGTGGCACTTAGTTGGCATTGACGGGTGACTCCACCGTAACGGTGTACAGCTGTAAAGGTCGATTGATGTTAGGGACAAATTCGTCCCTGGATACTAAAGACGACGTCGTATTGCATATGTGCCCTATGTCTTCAAATGGAACCCAGTCGCCATTGCCGTTGTCATTTCTGTGAGAGCTTGAGAGTGGCGGTATTGTGTAGTATTCAATGGCCAGTGATAGAGCTTCATCTAGCACACGACGTGTTCCACTGCTGTCAACCATTAAATGCGTGGAAGGAGAGGAGAAAGACGAGATTGCTCTGATGTGTAAATGTGGAGTGTATGCCATATTATACAAATCGAGGACGACGGCGAACCCCAATATATTGTTCTGTGGATGTCCATTCTTTAAGGTAAGTTGGTAATTTTGTTTTAGTGAGTTTGATTATACGAACTTTGTTTATGTGATTTTTGTTTTGGAATGATGAACATGCAGTTGAAAAATCCCAATCATTGGAAGTTCTTCTTATGGCTGGATGACCATGTTTCAACAATAGGAGTCAAAGACAAGTTTATGACTAAGAATGAGGTTGATGATCTGAAAGTGTATCTTGGAAAGAAAATAGTAGAACAGAGATTAACTGATTTGGAGAAGAAGTTGTTGTATCTGGAGAGGAAGAAAAATGTTAAATGTGTATTGGGTTATAATTATAGTGGTTAGTATAATTTTTGCTTTCGTTATTGCCAAAATTGGCTGAAAAGTGGAAAAGTAGGTCAGAAAAAAATGCTATAATGAGGTATGGGATGAGTTCCCTAGAATTGTATGTTTTTTAGACAAAAGTATTGTATTAAACGATGTTATATCCAGAAAAGTGATGAAAAATGTGTATGAAGCTATTGGCCAAGCAAGTTAATGGCATAATCTGTAGAGATATGATTAGATAAGTAAAGCATATATTAATCTCACGAAAGAGATATTAATGTCATCAAAGAAGCCTAAACATGCCTACTGTCAAAATAAGGCATAACTTAAGCCTGCAAGTTATACAATCACATTATTTCCAAAAAGAGTTGGTTTGTACATCACACTATTTCCAAAAAAGATGTTGATGTCATAACTGAAGTCTAAACATGTAGTGTTAACTACTAGGCTTGTTTAGTCCTGGAATGGGGATGAACTTAAACAGCCGTTGAGTTGCTTTGCCTGCTGCTGCCAAATTGGTTGTCGTGGAGAGGGCATATGTTGTTCAGGCTAGGGAGGTGGTGCAAGTTGAGAGGGTTTGTTTGCCCCAGGCTTTCTCCTTATGGTCTGCTTAGGTCTAAATGGCCTAGGAGTAGGCCGTGATGAAAACTAGGCAGGAGGCTTAAATGGTGCTTGCGGAGGTCTTGATAGTGTCATAGCCACTGCTACTAAAGGTCCAGATTCTTGCTCAGACATCGAGGCAGAGTTTGTATTAGGATTACTCTGCAGCAAGGTCGAAAAAATTGTGAATGCATCGAAAACAACAAACAAAATCCAACATAGTCTATGAGAGGATACCTCATTAGCAAATGAATGTTCAGTATAATTCTGTTTAAGATGAGGAGGGTTGGTTGCTTCAGGGTTATGTTAACAGTCTCAATGAAGCTTAGTATCAATTAAGACGTTTAAAACCCTAATGAATTACTGTTGAGACATATAAAACCCTAAGAAATTTTAAAATGGACAACTAAACCCCTGAAGTTATTATTGGGGGGACAATAACATACCTGAGTAACTAAGAAGTACCTCTCCCTGAGGGGCTGACTGCGACAATGGAAGAACCCCAAGTGAGAGGCAGTCATTGGGCTTCTTCTTTGGCTTCTTCATCTTTAGCTTCCAGTTTGGGTTGGATGCTGCCCCTTTGCATATCTTGTAGTTGTGTCCCTTCTCATCACACTTGCTACACATGACATAGAAACTCCTCTTTAACTTGTAACCATCAATGACAGCCTCAACTGGGTCTTTCTGTCTGTTATGGACCTTGGGACATTGGTACACGAAATTGTGTATGTCAATGTCAATATTACTATTTCTCACAACTTCGCACAACTAACCAGCAAGTGCACTGGGTCGTCCAAGTAATACCTTACGTGAGTAAGGGTCGAATCCCACAGAGATTATTGGTTTGAAGCAATCTATGGTTATCTTGCAACTCTTAGTCAGGATATAATATCAATATTAATTTTTAGTTTGAATTGTAAAAAGTGAAAGGGCATAAAATAAATACTTGTTACGCAGTAATGGAGAATATGTTGGAGTTTTGGAGATGCTTTGTCTTCTGAATCTCTGCAACATACTGCTTCCTTACTTTCAAAAGTGCAAAGTTCCTTCCATGGCAAGCTGTATGTAGGGCATCACCGTTGTCAATGGCTACTTCCCATCCTCTCAGTGAAAATGGTCCAAATGCTCTGTCACAGCACGACTAATCATCTGTTGGTTTTTGATCATGTCGAAATAAGATCCATTGATCCTTTTGCGTCTGTCATTACGCCCAACAATCGCGAGTTTGAAGCTCGTCACAGCCATTCAATCCTTGAATCTTACTCGGAATACCACAGACAAGGTTTAGACTTTCCGGATTCTCATGAATGCCGCCATCAATCCTAGCTTATACCACGAAGATTCTGATTAAGGAATCTAAGAGATACTCATTCAATCTGATGTAGAACGGAGGTGGTTGTCAAGCACACGTTCATGGATTGAGGAAGGTGATGAGTGTCACGGATCATCACCTTCTTCATAGTGAAGCGCGAATGAACATCTTAGATAGGAACAAGCATGTTTGAATGGAAAACGGAAATAATTGCATTAATTCATCGAGACGCTGCAGAGCTCCTCACCCCAACAATGGGGTTTAGAGACTCATGCCGTCAAAGAATATAAAATTCAGATCTAAAAATATCATGAGATACAGAATAAGTCTCTAAAAGTTGTTTAAATACTAAACTAGTAACCTAGGTTTACAGAAAATGAGTAAACTAAGATGGATAGTGCAAAAATCCACTTCTAGGGCCCACTTGGTGTGTGCTGGGGCTGAGACTTAAGCTTCTCACGTGCCTGGGCTGTTTCTGGAGTTGAACGTCAGGTTGTAACCTGTTTCTGGCATTGAACTCCAACTTGTAACCTGTTTCTGGTGCTAAACACCAGACTGCAACATGGAATTGGCATTAAACGCCAGTTTACGTCGTTTATCTTCATGTAAAGTATAGACTATTATATATTGCTAGAAAGCCCTGGATGTCTACTTTCCAACGCAATTGAGAGCGCGCCATTTGGAGTTCTGTAGCTCCAGAAAATCCATTCCGAGTGAAGGGAGGTCAGAATCCAACAGCATCAGCAGTCCTTTGTCAGCCTCTGAATCTGATTTTTGCTCAGGTCCCTCAATTTCAGCCAGAAATTACCTGAAATCACAGAAAAATACACAAACTCATAGTAAAGTCGAGAAATATGATTTTTAATTAAAAACTAATAAAAATATAATAAAAACTAACTAAAACATACTAAAAATATACTAAAAACAATGCCAAAAAGCGTATAGATTATCCGCTCATCAGACGTCTAATTGGCTTTTTTAACACGGGTGGAGTAGGTTTAGTATACTCAGAATGTGTGCAGTATTCCTCACTAGTTACTGGCTAGATGAAGTTTTCATATGTCTTTTTAACAGACTCCATACACAGCCATGGATGCACATAATCATTGGGATTATCGTGCTTTTTTCTTACTGTAGCTGTAGCATGAATGCATGGCATCCCTTTACAGCAAGACAACAGTAAGACAACAATAAAATGGCATAGGAATGACTAAAATTCAAAGCATGATTAAAATTGAAATTCACAGCATGATTAAAAACTTTAGGCTTTGACTGACCAGTGCGTTGCCATCTGTTACATGAGCAGCTATGCTTGATCAGATCCACATCGACTTTGGAGCCCTTGTACATGACTTCAAAACATTTGCGCTCGTTATTACCAATCCACTCTGCTGTCCATTTGTTGGTTGGTTTGATGAGCCTCTTTAGCCTTTTCTCCTATACTGGTGCAAGTTTCCCTTCATGAGTCCCTAGCAGTTTCTTGTGTTGAACCATTCGCTGCATCACATTGCACCGTAATTCCTCGCACATTGTAAGTATCAGCTTGCATCTATACTTCAACACTTTTGCGTTAAATGACTCGCACATGTTGTTTGTTAGGTTGTCGACCTTGGGACCATGGCTAAAGTATACTCTAACCCAGGTAGTAGGATCAAATTTCATGAGGTAGGCCCAAGCGTCCTTGTTCACTTCTTTAAGTCTTTCCATGGTTGACTTAAATTTAGAGATGGTGGTGCATCTTGCACAGTCCCGCACTGTTTCTCTGATATACAAATCCTTGAATCAGTTTATGAAATTCTTCCACATATGCATGACACAGTTTCTGACATGTGCATTAGGCATTACCTCTTTCAGTGCAGGTAGCAGGCCTTAATAACAATGAGTTAATCCAAGTTTACAAACAAATTTAGTCCACTGAATAACTGACAGAACAAATAAGGATTGACAAAAAGGGAACTAACCTTCTATTGGTCCGACATAAAATTCCAACCGTGGTTGCTCACATCACCAATATCCTCTTGCAATAGTATTAGGAACCACTTCCATGATTTTTTATTTTCAAATCTTGCAACTGCATATGCAACCACGTAGAAATGGTTGTTAGCATCCTGTGCAATGGCCGAAAGTAGTTGCCCTCCAAGGTAGGTTTTAAGAAATGCTCCATCCAGGTGAATCAATAGTCTGCAGTCACTCTTAAATCTCAGCTTGCATTCCTCGAAACAAACATATAACTTGTCAAACGTAGCGGGTGCTTGAGGTTGAGGAGTTAGGTCTAGCAATGCAAAAGACCCAGGGATTACTTCTGTGTATCTTGAATAAGTAGTCTCTCAATTTTTCGTACTATTTCCTTTCATTACCCATCATCCTCTCTCTTGCCTCCTTCACAGCTCTATATACTATCTTTGGATGTGTAGTAAGGTCAAAGTCTTCTCTCAGAAAATCAATAGCTTCATGAGCGGTCATATGCGGGTGTGTTAGCATCCTTTTCTCCACCTTTTTGCTGATCCAATGTTAATTAGCTGCATTGCTTCCAAGGTCTCTAGCACAACTGTGCTCATTTCTATAAGTCTTGACCTGGAAGCATTGTAATTGCCTATTGTAAGACAAGTGGGCAATCCAAGGACACTCTTCATCCTTACACCCAACCCTAACTCTTTCTCTGTCATTCGTGATCCAAACCAACTCCTTGCCTTCTGCAATAAATGTATCCTTCACAACCTCTTTAAACCTCTCAATTGTAGCAAATCTTGTTCCAATCTCAAATTTTTCTTCTCCAAAACTATATTAGTCATTGAACTCAGGCCAATAATGTTTGTTTCCCTTATCCTCAAAAGAAATAAGTGTATGCAGCTCCTCAGACTCATACTCCCAGACAATATTATCATCATCCGTGTCTACATCACTGATATAGTCTGCAAGGGCTGGCCTTGCTCCTCTAGTTCTGTTGGGCTCCCTTGCAGGCCTAGGTCTATTGGGATGTCTTGCAGGCCTACCTGTCTCAGGCTCAGTCACAGGCCCATTCTTTCTTGCATTAGACCTTGTTCTCTGAGACACACGTCTTGCTTGTTTTTTGGGTTGCTTCTTGGGCCGAGTGGTTCTCTTAGAGGAATCAAGCACTTTTTTCCTCTTCCCTTTGCCAGATATAGTCCTACTAACACTACCTTCCCCACTCTCACTGTTACTTTCATAATCGGGAGGTGGAAATGCATACAACTCATCCTCTGCACTCTCATAACTATCATGCTCAGTCGACGATGGATCCAATTCCTCCACTTCAACACGAATGACATCTTTTTCTACCTCATCGTTTTCCTTACCAGCACCATCTGCAAGCTCCAGGTCATTAATAAGATGATCGTAAAATACATAAAACTCATCAATGTCTTTGTTTTCAATCTTAGCTTGATGCATCTGGTTGATTCCTGCATCTCCTTTCAGTACATGCAGCCTTGACTCTATATCATTGCCCTTTGGATCATACCAGTATGCCTCCTTGTATGCTTGATATCTCAGTCCTTTGAACAATGTTATAACATCACCGAAATTTACAAAATCCAAGTCCATCGGTGGGAACCTCTCAACTTTACCATGTAGGTAAACTAACTCACCAGTAGGGACCCTTGAAAAGTAGCTCCCATGATGAAAAACAGGAACCACAAAAATATCGTCTATCTGCAACATTGTTCGGCACAAAATACTCAAATAGGGACCAGTTTACCAAACTTGTCTACCATGATCAGCACTAAGCATTAGCAAATCAGAGAAATACCTAAGCCCTAAAGCCCAGATAACCCATCTTCCATGTCCCTCACTAACTACATTGCACAGAAATCCCAACCCACGACATGCATAGCAAATAACATTCGATAGCACAAACCCAATGACTTTCACAATAAAGGTACTTACCAGTATAGACGACACTGTTAACTTCACCAACGAAGCTTCACTGGTGCAACCTTACACGAAAACAAAGAACCGAAGAAGATCAAAGGTTTTTTTTTTTTTTGGAGGGAAAAACTCATACATATGTGTGCTAGGGCATCAAGTAATTGTGTGAGATTCATATGGGCTTCTTTGGAATTACGTTTAAACGCAAGGACTACAGTCAATGTTCTCAAACATTGCCATTTTAAGTCACAGGGTCCTATTTGTCCAAGACTTTTTCCCCAACGGATACACAAACCTTCCTCAACCATCCCGTCTCACCACATAGACAGATAACACGCCAACTAAGCGCCACATCACCTGTCTCCATTATGTCTAGGGGAGCATTTTGCACGAAAGGATCGATCCATGATGTGTTTTGAATAGTATGGGGTATTTTTGTATTTTTGGATCTTTAGGGACGAATTAGTCCATGAAATAAAAGTTTAGGGACTAATTTGTCCTTTTACCTAAAAATTTTATATCATTATTCATTATTCATTTTAGAGAAAAGGATAAATAGGTCATTGACCTTTTGATCTGTAGACATTAAGTTTCTCAAGAATTTGAAAATACATTTAAGTAACTGACATTTTCAAAACTTGGACATAACGATCCCTTATGTTCACTTGGGTCTGTCAGACTCAACAGAAAAATCAAACGTGACTCTCATTGTACTGACCTGGTTGATACGGATGCACATATGAAAGAGTTTTTAAAATTGGACAAATTAGACTCATGGATCGATATATATGTCCAAATTTTGAAGAGGTCTGAGACTTAAATGTATTTTTAAATCCTTGGGAACTTAAATGTATACGGACTAAAAAGTCAAGCTAGTTTGTCCTTTTCTCTTCATTTTATAGATTTTTCTACCAGTTAAGGCAGTAAGCAAGATGCAAAGAATTCGTATTAATATTCATTGACTAGATTTTGCTCATTGTTATAGGAAACAAGTTTAGCTGTCCCTTTGTTCTCTCCAGTTATTGTCCCAATGGCTTAAAGCGTTGGTCCACCCCTATCTGATATTTTTTGCTTCACCAACTCTACGTGCAGGGGTCAGTATTATTACATAAACTACCTTGCTCAAATATGGGGGATACATCTATTTATATTTCCTAAGAGAAAAATCAAAACCCTCTCTTGAGATATGTTAAATTCATTAAACATAGATTGTACTGAAAATATTTTCCTATTTGGTGTACTATTTTAGGTCAAGATATGTGTTTCTTTATAAAATTCAAGTTCTAATTTTAACTACATCATGCTTCTTGCTTATTGTCAAACAAGTAATTTTTTAACATCATTATTTAGGATTGTTTCATGGCCTAATGAATTAATGAATATTATTCATCATGTGACACACGCTTTGGAGGGAACATACATTTAACATTTTGTTGGTCATTTGACCATAACAAGGAGTATTCTGTGAGTTTCTTATTGTAATTTTTACATTTTTAAACCTTTTTCCCCTCTTTTTGAGACTTTTTTGTTTAGATATGTGTTATGGATCCGATCCTTAGACTCTAAATCGGAGTGGCCACAGCCTGGTTACTCGGGCATGGGTCACCATCCCAATCCAGACCGGTCCAGTAGCTACAAATTTCTAACCAACATCCGAAATTCAAATACTTTCTTTATCTTAGCCCACAAGAAAACATAAGATAATAACTGCAAACTATATAAAGGGAGTCAGGGGCTCCCCCAAATACGTTACACATTCCTATCTTTGACCTATATCTCTTAAATCCATTTTGATTTGAGCATCGGAGTGTCTTTGCAGGTACCAATTCTGCTGCTCCAAGAGTTTGACCTCGTTACCATCAAGGCCAACAAATCCCTAATCCTCCTCTCAACCTGTACCGGCGAAGTCCTGTACATTGGCACCGTATGTGGGGATCTGTCAAATCTTGGTGGCATGTCAAAAGAACTCGAGGAGCGGTCCTCAAGCCATCACCACGAGCCAGACCCATTAAACCCGACAAACCAGACCCGCGGAAGGATAACCAACGTCGTGCAAGTCCGGCCAACCCCTGACAAGCAGCAACCGCAAGAGAATGACTGACAACCCGACTAGGGCAGAGGGCCGACGACCTAGGAAAAAGGGCGATCCAGATAATTCAAGAGCTCTACCAAAGGGTGCAAACCCTAGAAGGTTGAGTAGCTTCCAAAGAACGCTACCACCCAGAGCACACAAGCCAAGCGACCTCCAAGAGTCCTTCGTTGTGAGAAACCAAGAATGAGATATCACCTAACCGACGCCACGGCAAACGTCGGAACTATATCTTTACCTGGGAGCCCGAGGGCGAGTGCAACAATGACGAATAGAGACACCGAAGAGACTGCAAACGGAGAAAGAATGAACACGTGATAATAGGAGCTACCCCATTCACTGAGAGAATCCTAAGAGCTAAGTTACCAAAAGGCTTTGACAAGTCACTGACATAAATTATGACGCCACCAATAGTTCGATGTAGGGCCTTTCCGGTAACCCTAATCGGCCCAGTAATTAAGTGGTTCAACACCCTTCCAAATGGCTCAATAACCAGTTTTGACGACGTCTCTAGGAAGTTCAAGGCACAATTCATCACTAGGATTGCGAAAGCAAAACATCCGATCAGCCTGCCCGGAGTCACACAACGATAAGACGAACCCACAAGGAAGTACCTACACTGATTCAACGACGAATGTCTAACAGTCGACAGGTTTATGAACTCCGTGGCTAGCTTGTGTCTAACCAACGGGTTAATGAATGAGGACTTCCTCAAACACCCACAACCAAGCTAGTTTGGATAATGGATGAAATCCAACACATAGCGAGGGATTACATAAATGATGAAGAGGTAAGCCAAGTCATGGCAGCCAATAAATGGCATCACGGCAACACGACACCACAAAACAACCTGTCATCCAAAGAAACCCCAAAAGAGCATTTCAAATCCACCGCCCCCAATCAACTACCTAGAGTGGGAAAGTTCACAAACTACACTCTCTATCGGCTCCAATAACGGAGATCTACTACCAGATAGCAGAACGGAGAATCCTCTCAAAGGCCCGACAACTGAAGGAGCGAACATGCGATAATAAAAGACTGTACTGCGACTATCATAGAGATATGGACATAAGATTGTTTCAATCTCAAAAACGCTCTCAAACAACCCATTCGAGACGGTAAACTCCCCAAGTTTGCCAAAATTATTCGAAATCCCAGAAAAGTCGAACGGGAGAGATCACCCGAGCAGGAGGGGCACAATCTCAGAATGGTGAGACCGGTGCACCAGGAGAACCCAAAAACTGACCCGACGATCGTGGTGAATGTCATCACCGGGAAGGATGCCTAGGAAAAATCCAAGTCAGCACTAAAAAAGGACCTCTGGTTGCTGGCCGTAAAAATGAAAAAAGAACACCCCTCCTTTCGACAACGATCACGTTTTTCCCCGACGATTTATTGAACGACACTTCAACGGAAGATGCCCCTTTCGTCACATCCACTAGAGTCGGGACCGGTTTGGTAAAACATATACTCATAGGCACCTGGGCCGACTCCAACATCCTTTTTATGGGAGCTTTCGAAAAATTAGGATTCTAAAATGAGAACCTACAAAATCACCACAACGGAGTGACCAGACTCAGAGACAACTTTCGCAAACTGGATGGTTCTATCGTACTACCGATCACCATCGGAAACGGAAACCAAAAGAAGACCATCCTCTCCGAGTTCGTAGTTCTAAAGGACTCCATGGCCTATGGTGCACGAAATTGTGATCTCCAGGCTCAAACAAATCCTGGTAATGGCTCCAGAGCTTGGTGCTCTGATCTTAATTCATAATTGTCACAACTTCGATACAACTAACCAGCAAGTGCACTGGGTCGTCCAAGTAATACCTTACGTGAGTAAGGGTCGAATCCCACGGAGATTGTTGGTATGAAGCAAGCTATGGTCACCTTGTAAATCTCAGTCAGGCAGATATAAAGTGATAATGGTGTTTTCGAATATTATATAATAAAATAGGGATAGAGATACTTATGTAATTCATTGGTAGGAATTTCAGATAAGCGAATGGAGATGCTTTTCATTCCTCTGAACCTCTGCTTTCCTGCTATCTTCATCCAATCAGTCTTACTCCTTTCCATGGCTGGCTTTATGTGATACATCACCACTGTCAATGGCTACTTTCAGTCATCTCTCGGGAAAATGATCCAATGCCCTGTCACGGCACGGCTAATCGTCTGGAGGCATCACCCTTGTCAATGGCTTCATCTTATCCTCTCAGTGAATAATATGCTCACGCACCTTGTCACGGCACGGCTATTCATCTGTCGGTTCTCAATCATGCTGGAATAGGATTTACTATCCTTTTGCGTCTGTCACTAATGCCCTGCAATCACGAGTTTGGAGCTCGTCACAGTCATTCAATCATTGAATCCTACTCGGAATACCACAGACAAGGTTTAGACTTTCCGGATTCTCTTGAATGCCGCCATCATTCTAGCTTACGCCACGAGGCCAGCCCCCTAAAACGTGATCAAAGGATCATAAGGTAATCCAAAGATGGTCAAAAAGACACCTAATACAATAGTAAGAGGTCCTATTTATAATAAACTAGTCACTAGGGTTTACATGAGTAAGTAATTGATGCATAAATCCACTTCCGGGGCCCACTTGTATAGTAAAGTCCAAAAATGTGAATTTAACATAAAAACTAATGAAAACATCCCTAAAAGTAACTAGATCCTACTAAAAACATACTAAAAACAATGTCAAAAAGCGTATAAATTATCCGCTCATGAGCCTACAACATCATCCTAGGGAGAAAAATAATAAACGATCTCTCCGTCGCCATATTTACCAAGTTCCTAATTATGAAATTTCAAGTTGATAACGGAAGATAAATGTCGGTTAGGAATTTCTTAAAGGAATTTCATTCTAAGCATAGTCTAAACTAACAATCTTTCTTGTAATGAGAGACAAGAAATGTAAATATCAAGAAAGTAAATGGCAAATAAACTAATAAAGGAAAGAGAATTCAAATGGTGGAAAGGTTTTGGCAAGGGTTGATGGTTAAGGATCTCTATCCTTGTTACCAACCACAATATGATAATTGCAAGGATCAATCCCATTTTGTCATCCTCTAACAACTGAAGGAATGTCAAATGAGCTTCATTAATCCTAACCCATGAGTCCTAACCACTCACTAATTAATTTAGTGAAGATTAGTGTCAATGAAAACCAATTATCAATCACTTGGACATTGGTGACCAAGATTACCCAAGTAACCAACCCAAGTCAAGAAGAGAAAAATCTATACTATAGCTAAAAGAAACATTACATCAAATACCTAGAATGCAATAAAGGTAAACATCATAAAATGCAAGAAATAGTAAAACCTATAACTAACATAAGCAAGAAATTAACAATAGAAACTAGGGTAAACATCAAAAGACATAGAAACATAAAATTGCATTGAAAGGAAATTGAAATTGACAAGAGAGTTCATGAAATAAAATTGGCAAAATAGGGAAATTAACAAGAGAAGAAGATAAACTAAGATACTAGAACAATAAAAGGGTAAAGGAAAACAAATTAAAGTAAGAATGAAATCTAGATCTAAGAAGAAAATAAGAACCCTAAAACCTAGAGAGAGGAGAGAGCCTCTCTCTCTGTGGAATTCTACATCTATCTAAAACTATTGTGTGTGGGAATGGATGAATGATATCCACTCCTCTTTCATTCCCCAGCCTCTAATATGCAGAATAGACTTGAAACTAGGCCAGAAATGAGCTCAGAAATTGTCTCCAGCATTTTCACTTTAGTGAGGCACGTGCCGCTTGTCACGCGTACGCGTCAGCCACGCGTACGCATCGCTTGGATAATGCACTGGTCACGTGTATGCGTCAGTCACGCGTACGTGTCAGGTGGACGCTGTACTTGGTCACGCGCATGCTTCAGCCATGCATACACGTCGATACCAGCTTTTCAAATCTTTAATTCTTTGTGTTCCTTCCACTTTTGCATGCTCCATTTCCATCCTCTATGTCATTCCTGCCCTATAAACCCTAAAATCACTTAACGCACATATCACGGCATCGAATGGTAATAAAAGGGGATTAAAAATTATCAATTTTAAGGCCTAGGAAGCATGTTTTCACTCTTAAGCACAAAGTAGGAAGAATTCACAAAAACATGCAATTTATATGGATAAGTGTGAGAATAGTTGACAAAATCCACTTAATTCAATCCAAAATAAACCATAAAATTATGGTTTATCAATCTCCCCACACTTAAACATTAGCATGTCCTCATGCTAAGCTCAAGAAAATTTATAAAGGGGTGAAGAGGGATGGTAGGATTCATTAAATGCAACCTATCTATATGAATGCAACTAAATGCCAAATGCTTCTACCTACTTAGTTAAAAGTAAATCAATCCCCAAGAACATATATGAACAAGTAGGGCTAAGATAGTCATGTATTCAAGAATTCCACTAATTCAAATCTCAAAATGAAGTACGAATAGACTTGTAAGAAGAAAGCTCATGAAAGCCGGAAACAAGGAATTGAGTATCGAACCCTCACCGAAAGTGTATCCGCTCTAGTCGCTCAAGTGTATAGGGTTGATTCTCTCGGTTCTCTACTAATCTTGCTTTCTAAGACTTGCTCTTCTTCTACCAATCAACATATGTTCAATGCATGAATACACATATCAAGAGGTCTCTTCAAGGGTTGTCATGGGGTTAGGGTCAAGGTAGGTTGTATTTGGTCAAGTGGACTAAAATTTGAATCCTTGATTAACCTAAACTTCCCACCTAACCTAAGACAATCCATGAAATCAAAATTCAAAAATTTAACTACCTATTAACTATCTTTTGCCACATATTCATGCATCCCAAATTTGAGCACAATACATATGCATTGCTATCACCACTTACTTTGGGGCATTTTGTCCCCTTTTTATTGCTTTCTTTTTCTCTTTTTCTTTTTTTTTCTTCTTTTTATATATGTGGTGGATTATATATATACGAAAGATCAATACATATGATTAAGGTATTGAATGCACGACCATGTACTCAACTATCTTTTTCACATTTTTACAAAAATATACAATACCCAATTCCCAAACCAAACTTTCCCAAATCCAATTTCCCCACACTTAAATTATACACACTCTCACTAGTCTAAGCTAACCAAGGATTCAAATTAAGGACATTCATTGTTTTCTACTTAGAGTTAGTGATGTGCTAAAATAGAGAACAAATGGGGTAAAATAGGCTCAACATTAGTTTGCAAAGGATGATGAAAGGGTAAGGCCATATGGGTATGTGAGCTTAGTGAAACAAAGGCCTCAATCACATAAATGCATTCATACATCAAATAATGGAAATATAGAATCAAGCAAGACAAAGATCACAATCTTAGAGAGAACAACACATACTAGAACAAAATATATTGGTTGATAAGATGCAACAAATCAAATAGGCTCAGAATCTCACTGAGTTTGTGTGTTTTAGCTCTAAAACCATGTTCCAAAATAAGTTTCTTCAAGCAAGTTCAAAAAAAGTTTTTATTCAAATTAGTGAAATGTCCTAAAACAGTTTCTTGGAAAAGGAATCATCACTCCAACCAAGTAGTCCTAATATAAAAATGGGTAGAATATGTACGAACTCTAATGATCATGCAATCCATCATGCAATGCAAATAACTACAAAATCAAATTATACTAACTAATAAAGGAAATCAAAGATTAGATGTTGGAGAAAAGGAGTGTTACCCATGGAAGTCGGTCTCGACCTCCCTACACTTAAAGATTGCACCGTCCTTAGTGCATGCAAAGACGAGCACAGTGGGTATGGAATCGCCACTCTCAATGGCCTAAGGATGGTGTGACAGGGGCACCTCCGTGTCTACCTTTCGATTGCATTCTTTGCCACAAGTCAAAGTGGACACCAAGGTGTCGGTCTCTTCCAAAGGTGGGTGGATAGATGAGGTGCTTGTGGTGATGTTGATGATGTTGGAATTGCCGGTTAGCTACCTTCCTAGGAGCTTTCTACTTTCTCTCTTGGCAACCTTTCTGAAAAGGAGGAGAAGGGATAAACATTAAGCTAAGAGAGGAAGATATGAAATTAATAAAGTGCAAGTGAGAAAGAATGACGAATAAGAATAAGGTGTCTCACGTACATGGTCGCGACAACATGTATGTGAGAAATCAACTAAAACATTAAGGCTTATCTCAAGCATCAAAAGGAAAATATAATAGAGCAAGTAGCACCAAAACAATCCAATGGACTTATAAAAGAAATGGAGAGTGGTGGTCCAACACCAAATGCAAACATACAAGAAAATGAAAAGAAAAGAAAAGAACTAAGAATAAGCAAGAAATAAGAAAATAAAGTGTAACAAAAAAGAAACAAAGTAATGAAATATAACTTAATAAAAGAAAAATAGAGAAGATAGGGGAGGGAGAAGAAAAGAAGAGTGGGAAGAGGGAGAAAGAAGAAAAGAAGAAAGAAGAAAGAAATGGGGGGAAGGGAAGCGACGCGTATGCATCGACTCATACGCGTGGGAAGCAGAAGGAGGGGGCGACGCGTACGTGTCAATCACACGTACACGTGAAACGAAGAAAAGTATATCGACGCATATGCTTCAGTCACGCGTACGCGTGAGGGCTTTTTATGCCCATCGCACAGTCCCGCATGGTTCCAGCACAACTCCCTGTTTTGGAACCATGTAGCAGCACCCTCCCCGCACCACAAATTCACAATTCAGGATTGTAGGGTGACGCGTACGCGTGGGTCACGCGTACGTGTGGGGGAGCTTTTTTTTATTTTAAAGAATCATAAAATAGAAACAGGGAACTCCCACCCATTGCATACATTCTTAAGGCCAACCAAAATTCAAAATGAACAAAATTCCTAACTTATAAAAATTATGCAAACATGCAACTAAGTAATTCAAACTAATAATACAATGCCAAACAAGATGCAATTAAAAAAAAACAAGTTTATTAACTACTCACATATGCAACCTAAAACACAAATCTAACTAAGCAAACTAATATCTAAGAGCAATATAGACAAGAATGATATCAAAGGCAAGAAAGTACCTAGCAATGGCAACCCAATCCATTCATCAACTATATATACAAGAGAATGGAAAGAGGTTACCATGGTGGGGTGTCTCCCACCTAACACTTTTATTTATTGTCCTTAAGTTGGATAATTGATGGAGTCCTTCCTATGGTGGCTTATGCTTGAACTCTTCTTTGAATCTCCACCAATGTCTGCATTTTCAATAGCCTCCGGGATCACAAATTATGCGCATCATTCTTCTAAGAACTTTCAAGCAAGTAGTAAGTCCCCAAGATTGATGATTGTTGATGTGTATTCTGGGGTCCCATACTTTGTTTGTCAACACCCTTTCTTCTTGATGGTCATGCTTCCAATTGGGTGACAAACTTCTTGAATTCTCCTTATGACTCCTAATCTTCATCCCAAATCCTTTGAATTGAGTTCACTCCACCTTTGAATCCCAAAGTTTGAGTTTCTTCCCACTATGCACCTTGACTCTAGTTGCTAACCAACATCCAACTCTTTCCTACTTTCTAACCCACAAATAGCTCTAAGTTGACCATCTGTTTCTAACAAAGCATATTGATATAGGACAAGAAAACTAAAGGATGAGATTATTACCCACTCAATTTGTAATTTGGATGGTGACTTAGCAAGGAAGGTATCCAATGGCTTTGACCATGTAAGCTTCACTTCTTTTGGCTCCTCCTCGATGACTTCTACCTCTTAACAACTTCTCTCAATTTTCACTTGTTTGTCAACCTCTTCCAACTCTTCTTCATTGACCAAGTCATGTGTTGGAGGTTGTACGCATTCCTCCTCAACATTGGGTTCCCATTCGATGGAAGAAGCTTCAACAAGATCCTTAATGTCACTTGGTGTAGAGTTGTCTTCAATGATGGAACTTCCCCCTTGTTCAACATTCCCTAGATCTTCAACTTCTTCTTCTTCTTCTTCAACAATCTCCATCTCTTCCACTTGTTGCAAAACACACTCCATTTCCATGTTCTCAAATTGAGACTCTAAAATCTCCTTCATACTCGTCTCTTCGGTTGATTCTCTGCATTCATCCATGGGAATGTTTTGCTTGTGGTATGAGTCCTACGAGTCCAAGTTGGCTTGAATTTTGGCGAGGTTAGCCATGATAGCTCCGCGGTTCCTTTGGGCTTCCTCTTGCTCCTTTTGAAGTATGGTTGCTTGAAGCCTATCTATTGCTTCCTTAAGATGATCCCTTGGCTTTTGTTCCACTTTACTAACACAATTTGGATCATATTGCTTTTGGATTGATGTATATGGATATTCTTCCATGGAGGGTTGTGGTGGGAAGGAGAATTCATCATGTAGTTGAAAAGGAGATGCATTAAAGCTTGGAGGTTGGAAGGTGCTTTGGTTGTTGGTAGAAGGTGGATGTAGATGGGATATAAGCTCTTAGAGGGTAGAGGTGAGTATGGTTTGAAGCTCCATTTTCTCTTGAAGAATAATACCAAGAGTATCATCCATAGAAGCTTGGTTGGAGGAAAAAGAAGGGTTGTAAGGGTAATGATGTTGGAGTGGTGGTGGTTGATAAACCACTATTTTATGGTTTATCTTGTGCTCAATTGAGTGGATTTTATCAACTCTTTACCCACTTATTCATACTATTTGCATGTTTTACATTTTCCTTCCTAATTATGTGCTTTGATTGAAAACATGCTTCTTTGGACTTATATTTGCTTATTATTAATCCTCTCTTATCACCATTAGATGCATTGATATGTGTGTTAAGTGTTTTCAGAGATTACAGGGCAGGAATGGCTCAGAGGATGGAAAGGAAGCATGCAAAAGTGGAAGAAATACAAGAAGTTGGAGAAACTGCTAAGCTATCCAGCCTGACCTCTTCGCACTCAAATGACTATAACTTTAGCTACATAGGTCCAAACGACGTGGTTCCAGTTGCAATGGAAAGCTAACGTCCGGGGCTTCGATTTGATATATAATTTGCCATAGTTTACCTGACGCCAAATGATGCGAACGCGTGAGTCACGCGGATGCGTGACCTGGCAGGAACGCAACCCGCGCGACCGCGTGAGCCATGCGGCCGCGTCACTTTTCCGCGACCTGTACGTACCAGAATACGCTGGGGGCAATTTCTGAGCTATTTTTGACCCAGTTTGCGGCCCATAAAACACATATTAGAGGCTATAAAGTGGGGGAATGCATCCATTCATAGAGAAGCTCTCATAATTCACTTCTCATGATTTAGATTTAGTTTGGAGAGAGGTTCTCTCCTCTCTCTCTTAGGATTTAGGACTTCTCTTAGTTTTAGGAGTAACTCTCAATCCCAGGTTCTTTATTTTTATTTATTCTTCCAATTTAGTTTATGAACTCTTCATGTTAGATTATAATTTCCCTTATTAATGTTATTTGAGGTATTTCAATTCATGATTGCTTTCTTTAATTTATGTTATTGTTGCTTTACATCTGAAGGCATTTTTATTCCAGTAGATTTACTTTTTCCCTTTTGGTTTTGGTTAAGAAATCAGTAACTCAGGAGTTATCCAATTCAACAGCATAATTGATAATTGTTATCTTGCCAATTGAGTTGAACTTCAATAATCTCAATCTTTTCTTAGGAAATAAATAGGATTCGAAGGTCAAACTAATTAATCCCTTGACTTTCCTTTGCTTTAGCAAAGGTTAACTAAGTGGAATTAGGATTCAACTTTCATTATTGTTGATAAGGATAACTAAATCTGGACTTCTAATTTCTCACACCTTGCCAAGAGTCTATTTTATTATTATTATTATTTTATTTTACTTGTCATATAACATATTCCCACCTTACTTCCAGAACCCCAATTTACAAAACTCATAACCAATAATAAGAACATACCTCCCTGCAATTCCTTGAGAAGACGACCCGAGGTTTAAATACTCGGTTATCAATTTTAAAGGGGTTTGTTACTTGTGACAACCAAAACTTTTGTAAGAAAGGTTTATTGCTTGGTTTAGTAACTATACTTACAACGAGAGTTTATTATAACTTCTAAACCATCAATCTTCAGTTCTTCAAAATGGCGCCGTTGCCGGAGAATTGCAAACGTGTGCCTTATTATTGGTTATTGTAAATATTTAAAAAAAATCAATTTTCAATTTTTAATTTTAAAAATTCAATTTTAAAAATTTAAAATTCAAATTTTAAAATTTCAAATTTTAATCTTCAAATTTCAATTTAAAAAAAAATTCAAAATTCAAATTTTAATTTTCAAATTCGCTTTTATTTTTGTTTTTAAATTTTTATTAACTAACTATGAGTTCTCACCCTTCTCGCTTTGAGTTTGGTTCTAATAATGTTGAAAGGAATGGAAGCTACAGCAGGAACATGCATCAAGGTCAGAACAGTCAAGGATGGATGGAGCCAAGAGGATCTGATCAACCCTTTAGGCAACAACACCCTCCAAGATATAATGGGCAAGGACCACTCAACGCTGCATACCAAGCTGATAGATATGGTGGACCCCCTTGTATTTACCAACAAGCCCCACCCTGTACTTATAGACCGTCCTCTCAACATAGCTTTGAACCACCAAACTCACAAGCCCCTTTACACCATTCACCTCCATATGACCCTAACCCTCAACCACCATACCAACCACCTTATGAGCCATATGAACCATATATAGAACCACCCCAATTCCAACCCAATTACTCACAAGAACCACCACGTCAATATTCACCATCTCCATATCCATCAATCCAAGAGCACTATGATCCTATTTATGAAAGCCGAGTGCATCAAGAGACAAAGGATCGTCTCAAGGAAACAGTGGATCGATGTCAGGTAACCATTCATCAATTGGGGCAAGCAATAATGAGTCAATTAGCTTCCCGGCACTCAAATATACAAGGATCAGCCACAGCTCCATATGGACAGTCTAGTGAAGAGCGTAGCATGAAGGAGATACCAGAAACCCCAGTGAACAAGACAGAGAATGAATTCGTACTAGAACAAGTAGAAGAAGCTGTCATTGTTCAAGAAGAAGAAGAAGTGGTTGAAGACTTAGGAGATGCAGAACCTCCATGGGAAAGTTCAGTCATAAAACCCTCTTCCAAGACATTTGAAATTGATGCTGAGGAGGGCGTACAACCTCCAAGGCATATCACAGTTGAAGACTTAGAAGAGGTTGATCAAGAGATGGAGATTCAAGAAGAAGAAGCACAACCTCCCATGCCCTTGGAAAGCAATGAAGAGGAGATTGAATTGAAAGAGAGCTACCAAGAGGAAGAGGTTGAAATTGAAGAAGCTTGCAAAGAGGTGGTAGTTATCAGAAAAGAGCACAAGGGAGTGAAGCTTGTAATGTCATTAGAAACACCTCCCCCTAAATTGCCATCATCCTTCACAACATTCAAGTGGGTAAAATTCATATCCCTTAGCTTTCGAATTCTACTTGAATATGGGCTACTGGAGACGGATGGTCAACTTAGAGCTCTTTGTGACATTAAGAGTAAGAGGAAGATGGCCAGTGGTAAGAATTGTCCTGCAAGGTTCATCATGGTTGGAAGCTCTGAGTTTAAACGCAAAGGTTGGTATAAAGCTCAACTGAATGGGTCTATGAAGCTGTTTGGTCGCTGCAGTGAGAATTTAGATCACCTTTCACCCGGCTGGAAAAATGCAGATCGAGACAAAAACGGGTGTAAAAGTAAGGTTTGGGATCCTGGAATCTGTTCTGACATTTGTCACCCCGGGAACCTAAGAATCTGTTTGAAGCTTCTTAAGGGCTTTACATGCTTAGTTTGGGACCCCGGAGGCTACTGGAAGTACAAATATTGGTGGGGATTCCTAGATCAGTACAAGCATAAAACACCATAATAGGGAGCTCAACAAACGTCCAACTTAAGGACTTTAACTAAAAGTGCTAAGTGGGAGACAACCCACCATGGTATGATTGTTCCTTTGTCATTTTTATTTAGTTTTATTTGTTTTCTAGTTTTATTTTATTTTCTTATATTGAACCTGGAGTTTTGCATCACATTCATATTAACACTGTATTCTTCATTTTTCAGAAAAAAAAAAGGGATTTTCGCACGCGACGCGTCCGCGTCGTATGTGCGTTTGGAAGAAAATAAGGTTGACCAGAGAGTCGCACGAAAGCGTGGCTGGAGGCGCGCTAATGGCACAAATTGATTCACGCGACCGCGTCACTGACGCGTCCGCGTCACATGAGAAACATGCCTCCCACGCGACCGCGTCACCCACGCGGCCGCGTGACCTGAAAATCGACGTCAACCAGGTGCATGGCCGAAAGTTAAGCTGGAGTTGGGCTGGACTCGTGCTGGAAGCCCAAGCCTTACCACGCGAACGCGTGCCCCATGCGTCCGCGTCATATCCCCATGATGGCCACTCACGCGATCGCATTCCCCATGCGATCGCGTCACCCAGATTTTTGGCAAAAAGAGTTTCGAACAGAGAGTTGTGCGACCGCGAGGCTGCACTCGCGCCAGTCGCACAAAACGGGACACGCGTCCGCGTGCCCCATGCGTCCGCGTCACCCACGCGACCGCGTCGCCAGCGTCGTACAACCTATCCAGGCATGGGTACCAAGAAAGGAAAAGAGAAGGCCACTAACAAGACACCAGCAAGGAAAGGAACCAAGAAATCTCCAACCAAGACACCTCCATCTACAAGCGTCAGTTGGAGCAACCCGTCCACCTGCACATCTCAGCATGCACCGAGGACGGTGCAATCTTTAAGTGTGGGGAGGTCAATACCGATCTCCATGGGTTAGTTATTTCTTGACTCAACACCAAATTTTTTATTTTATTTGTTTGTTCATTGTTGCATTTGCATGTTTGATTGCATGATTATTTGATTTTTTTGCATATTTTACCACTTGGTTAAAGTAATATTTTCTTTTTCAAGAAAATTTTTTAGAATATTTCACTAATTTGAATAAAATTTTTGCTTACACTTGTTTGAAGAAATATTATATTGGAACATGGTTTAGAGCTCGAACACACAAAACCTGTAAGATTTTTAAGCCTATTTGAATTGGTTGCATTTTACCAACCAATAATTTTATTTTTTTGGTGTGTGTTGTTCTCTCTAAAATTGTGATCTTTGTCTTGCTTAATTCTATATTTCCATTTATTTGATGTATGCATGCACTTACATGATTGAGGCCTTTGTTTCACTGATCTTACATACCCATATGGCCTTACCCTTCATTATCCCTTGCAAACCAATTTGAGCCTATTTTTATCCCTCTGTTCTTTTTTTTAGCACATCATTAACTCTAAGCGAAAAATAATAATGTCCTTAATTTGAATCCTTGGTTAGCTTAGACTAGTGAGAATGCTTATGAATTAAGTGTGGGGAAAAGTGGGTTTGGAAACATCTGGTTTGAGAATTGAGTATGTTAGAATTTTCTTAAAATGTGAAAGAAATGTTTAGAACATGTTCATGCATTCAATAAATTAATCATATGCATTGAGAAAAACAAAAAAAAATAATATATAAATAATTATGAAAAAAAAGAGCAAAATAAGTGATAGGGGACAAAATGCCCCAAAGTAAGTAGTGAAAGCAATGCATATGAGTTGTACTTGAAATTAGAATGCATGAATATGTGGAAAAAATGGTTAATGGATGGTTAGATATTGTATTATGATTACATGGATTGCTTAAGTTAGGTGGGAAAGTTTAAGTTAATTAAGGATTCAGATTTTAGTCCACTTGGCCAAATACAATCCTACCTTGACCCTAACCCCATTACAACCCTTAAAAGACCTCTTGATATGTGTATCTGTGCATTAAATTTATGTTGATTGTTAGATGAAGAGCAAGCCTTAGAAAGCAAGGTTAGTAGAGAATTGAGAGAATCGAACCTAAATCACTTGAGTGATTAGAGTGATATACACTACTAGTGAGGGTTCGATGCTCGATTCTTTGTTCCCGGCTTTCATGAGCTATTTTCTTCTACGAGTCTATTTGTACTTCATTTTTATGATTTGAATTAGTGAAATTCAGTTCATATTTATTCTTGGAGAATTTAATTACTTTTAAACCAAGTAGGAAAAAGCATTCTTCATGTAGTTGCATTCATAGGTTGCATTTCATGCATTCTACCATTCCTCTTCATTCTTTTATAGTTCTCTTGAGCTTAGCATGAAGACATGCTTTTGTTTAAGTGTGGGGAGGTTGATAAACCACTATTTTATGGTTTATCTTGTGCTCAATTGAGTGAATTTTATCAACTCTTTACCCACTTATTCATACTATTTGCATGTTTTACATTTTCCTTCCTAATTATGTGCTTTGATTGAAAACATGCTTCTTTGGATTTATATTTGCTTATTATTAATCCTCTCTTATCACCATTAGATGCCTTGATATGTGTGTTCAGTGATTTCAGAGATTACAGGGCAGGAATGGCTCAGAAGATGGAAAGGAAGCATGCAAAAGTGGAAGAAATACAAGAAGTTGGAGAAACTGCTAAGCTGTCCAGCCTGACCTCTTCGCACTCAAACGACTATAACTTTAGCTACAGAGGTCCAAACGACGCGGTTCCAGTTGCGTTGGAAAGATAACGTCCGGGGCTTCGATTTAATATATAATTTGCCATAGTTTACCTGACGCCAAACGACGCAAACACGTGGGTCACGCAGACGCATGACCTGGCAGGAACGCAACCCGCGCGGCCGCGTGAGCCATGCGGCCGCCTAACTTTTCCGCGACCTGTACGTACCAGAATACGCTGGGGTGATTTCTGGGCTGTTTTTGACCCAGTTTGTGGCCCAGAAAACACAGATTAGAGGCTATAAAGTGGGGGAATGCATCCATTCATAGAGAAGCTCTCATAATTCACTTCTCATGATTTAAATTTAGTTTGGAGAGAGGTTCTCTCCTCTCTCTCTTAGGATTTAGGACTTCTCTTAGTTTTAGGAGTGACTCTCAATCCCAGGTTCTTTATTTTTATTTATTCTTCCAATTTAGTTTATGAACTCTTCATGTTAGATTATAATTTCCCTTATTAATGTTATTTGAGGTATTTCAATTCATGATTGCTTTCTTTAATTTATGTTATTGTTGCTTTACATCTGAAGGCATTTTTATTCCAGTAGATTTACTTTTTCCCTTTTGGTTTTGGTTAAGAAATCAGTAACTCAGGAGTTATCCAATTCAACAGCATAATTGATAATTGTTATCCTTGCTAATTGAATTAATCTTCAATAATCCCAATCTTTTCTTAGGAATTAACTAGGATTCAAAGATCTAACTAATTAGTCACTTGACCTTCCCTTGTTATAGCAAAGGTTAACTAAGTGGAATTAGGATTCAACTTTCATTATTGTTGATAAGGATAACTAAATCTGGACTTCTAATTTCTCACACCTTGCCAAGAGTCTATTTTATTATTATTATTATTATTTTATTTTACTTGTCATATAACATATTCCCACCTTACTTCCAGAACCCTAATTTACAAAACTCATAACCAATAATAAGAACATACCTCCCTGCAATTCCTTGAGAAGACGACCCGAGGTTTAAATACTCGGTTATCAATTCTAAAGGGGTTTGTTACTTGTGACAACCAAAACTTTTGTAAGAAAGGTTGATTGCTTGGTTTAGTAACTATACTTACAATGAGAGTTTATTATAACTTCTAAACCATCAATCTTCAGTTATTCAGTGGTTCAATGGGTGCTTGTTCATGATGGTCATAAGTGTGTGCATAGGGAGGATATGGATTTGGATTATATGGAGGTAATTGGTGGAAATAGGATGTGGATTGAGAGTATGGTGGTTGGAATGATGGTGTTTAAGGACTATGTTGAGAGTCTGGTGCATGGAATGATGGTGGTTGAGTGGCATAATCATGATAAGAACCATCATATCCATTGGAATGATATGCATCATAGGAGGGGTTGCAATCATAGTAGCTTGGTTGAGGAGGTTGCCATGATGATTGCTCATATAGATATGGCTCCCTTCTCAAGAATTCTTCCCTCCCATAATGTGAGCCATCATTAAAGTTTCTATTACCTACAACCTAGTCATAACCATATCCAAAACCATAAGGAATTGAATTCATACAGAAAAGAGAAAATCAAAACAAGAATATCAAAAAGCAAAGAAAAAGTAAACTCTTAATTACTAGCAAAACCAAGAAATAACCAAAGAACAAGATATTCACAATATGAAAATATTCACAATAGCCAATAATATAACACCATTGCAACTCCCCGGCAACAGTGCCAAAAACTTGACGGAAGATAAATGTCGGTTAGGAATTTCTCAAAGGATTTTCGTTGTAAGCATAGTCTAAACCAACAATCTATCCTCAATCAAAGTTTAAAAAGATTGTCACAATACAAATCAAAATAACCGGGAGTATTAATCCCGGGTCATTCTCCCTTGGAATTGCAATGAAGTGTTCAATTATTGGCTATGAGAGGTTTCTTTTGGGGTTTTTGTAATGAGAGACAAGAAATATAAATAGCAAGAAAGTAAATGGCAAATCAACTAATAAAGGAAAGAGAATTTAAATGGTGGAAAGGTTTTGGCAAGGGTTGATGGTTAAGGATCTCTATCCTTATTACCAAACATAATATGATAATTGCAAGGATCAATCCTATTTTGTCAACCTCTAACAATTGAAGGAAAGTTAAATGAGCTTCATTAATCCTAACCTATGAGTCCTAGTCACTCACTAATTAATTTAGTGAAGACTAGCGTCAATGGAAACCAATTATCAATCACTTGGACATTGGTGACTCAAGATCACCCAAGTAACCAACCCAAGCCAAGAAGAGGAAAATATACACTATAGCTAAAAGAAACATTACATCAAACACCTAGAATGCAATAAAGATAAACATTATAAAATGCAAGAAATAGTAAAAGCTATAACTAACATAAGCAAGAAATTAACAATAGAAACTAAGGTAAGCATCAAAAGACATAGAAACATAAAATTGCATTGAAAAGAAATTAAAATTGACAAGAGAATTCATGAAATAAAATTGGCAAAATAAGGAAATTAACAAGAGAAGAAGATAAACTAAGATATTAGAACAATAAAAAAGGTGAAGGAAAACTAAATTAAAGCAAGAATGAAATCTAGATCTAAGAAGAAAATAAGAACCCTAAAACCTAAAGAGAGAAGAGAGCCTCTCTCTGGAATTCTATATCTATCTAAAACTAGTGTGTGTGTGTGTGTGAATGAATGAATGGTATCCTCTCCTCCTTCCCTCCTCAGCCTCTAATCTGCAAAATGGGCTCGAAACTAGGCCAGAAATGAGCTCAAAAATCGCCCCCAGCATTTTCACTTTAGTGAGGCACGTGCCGCTTGTCATGCGTATTCGTCAGGTGGACGCTGTACTTGGTCACGCGCACGCTTCTGCCATGCGTACGCGTTGACACCAACTTCTCACATCTTTAATTCTTTGTGTTCCTTCCACTTTTGCATGCTCCATTTCCATCCTCTAAGCCATTCCTGTCCTATAAACCCTGAAATCAATTAACGCACATATCACGGCATCGAATGGTAATAAAAGAGGATTAAAAATTAGCAATTTTATGGCCTACGATGCATGCTTTCACTCTTAAGCACAAATTAGAAAGGATTCACAAAAATGTGCAATTTATATGGATAAGTGTGAGAATAGTTGAAAAAACTCACTCAATTCAATCTAAAATAAACTATGAAATTGTGGTTTATCAGCGACCGCGAAGTTGCGATAAAATGCGACAACGCCAGTTTAACCCTCCGAAAGCAATCCTGGTACGTGGCAAAAATCTTCATAGTCGACCTAGATGCACGACAAGACGGTCAGCCAAGACCGGAGCCAGAGGAAGACATGGAAAAGATACAAATAGGATAAACCAAGGATACATTTACCTTTATTAACAAGAATCTACCTTCAACCTAAAAAGCAAACTCATAGAACTCCTGAAAGAGATAGGAGAAGTCCCATTTAATATAAAATTTTTCATATAAACAATTGAAAATATTTGTGCAAATGCTTATGAAGACAACACTTTGAATCAATTCATCTCTGAAGTCAAATTTGCAAGTTTTGGCTAACCACAAGGTTAATGTGGATCATTTACAAAATCCAAATATGAAACTCTTAATACTTTACAACACCTGAAGAGAAAATATCTTGGCAAATCCAAGTGTTCTAGGTTTGTTTAATTAATCACGTAGAATTTTTGTTTAATTATTAGTAGCACAACACTTGATCCTCAACAACAAATCACATAGAATAAGAACTCTTTTGATTAGAATAGGAAAGTAAGTTGAAAACCTCACATATCCAAAGGTTGAGACTGAGTTTCTTCTCGAACCGCAAGGATTTATTGTTAAGGATCAGGTGTTGTGTTACTAATAATTAAACAAAAATTCCATGTGATTAATTAAACAAAAATTATTACCTAAATTAAAAAGACGTAAGTATTTGAACTTACATAGTTGGAGGTTGTAAACTCTGTTTTTTCTTTTTTTTTTCATGCCGTTTCTTTCTTCTAAAAAATGCAACAGGGATTTCGGGGGTATTTTTTCCAATAAAAAAGATACTAAATTAAAATCATCAATCAAGATTAAAAGCACAGGATTAAAAACACATCAAATTCATTTTTGGATTCAAATGAACCTTAATTAAACCTAGAAATGAACTGAAATTACTTCAAAATTGAACCTCAAGTAAACTCTATTTTTTAGGGGTATTTTTTTAATAAAAAAGATACGAAATTACAATCATCAACCAATATTTTTAGTTAGCACAATTTTTTAGAAGCATCTGAACCGAAATTTCAAGGGAAATGATTTTTTTAATTACCATGTCATTACTTATTTCCAAAGCAATCCGCTCGAGTAGCCTCCTCCGTGTCCAGTACGCCACCCATGGTAGACCCGGAGCATCATCTGCCTCTGGATCACGGAACTTCATTTCATAAAAATATATTAACATTAAAACAAAGACACGACCATCAATCGTGAGTTTCTTTCCTGCTCTCTGGGTTTTGAACTTTTGATCCCCTTCATCAGGAAGCTCAGCACATGAGACACCCAATTCCATCGTCGGATTGTGTCCACATGAAGGGCAGGAGATTTATGAATCAGGGAGACGGTGCTTACTGTTGTCGACAGCAAGAAGCATTTCTGGACAAAGACAACAAAAGTGCTCTTGAATTTCAGCAAGTTTGCCTCGCCTTCAAAACTCATATCAATGACAGATTTTGTCAAAGATGCCAAAGCAGCACCTTTGAAGCCATCAACAATCTCTTTCTATTTCTCACTCAGTTTGTTGTATGCAACTTTTTCAGAAAAATGATCCCCTACAATATTTTAATATAAACAAATTAGTCAAAAAGCCCAATTCATTTTCTGTATTCAAATGAATCTCAAATAAACCAAGGAGTGAACCGAAATAACTTAAGAAATAACAAAAAGATCAAAAAGAAAAAATACAAATGTAAAAGATGGAAAGTATAATACTGCCGAAATTTATGCCTAACGCATCTCTTATTTTGACAGGGATTATGTATATTTTTCCAGAAAGAGTGCCCAAGAATCCATGATAGACATAAAAGCAACAAATCAATTCCTTCAAGAGATTGTGAGAGATGTTCAATTCCAGAATATGTGCCAGCACACCGAATCCCATTTCTTCAACAATAGTTTTCTTTTCTACACTCAATTCTTTGAACACCCTAGCTATTGATTTTGTGACTATCTCAGATCGTGAGTTTTCTGCAAGGATTTGAAACATTATGTTATAGTATATTTATAAACCAAAATAGATTTGTTTTAATGTATATATTCTTATATTATAATGCGGCTTCTCCTTTTTTGAGACGGTCATCTTTTTCAATTTTGCTGTAAGGAACAAAAATTTGGTCAATACTCCAAGTACATAACAGTAGTATCAAATGAACGTAACTCAATTCACAAATGAACCAAATCTAGTTCAGATTTGAACAAAACCTCATAAACATTCAATCAGCAAGAAAAACACATTTTTAATTGATTTTTGCATGTAAATGAACTCAAATAATCTAATAGATGAACCGAAGTATTTATCAGAACCAAATACTTACGTTTAATAATTTTGTTTAATTAATCACATGGAATTTTTGTTTAATTATTAGTAGCATAACACCTGATCCTCAACAACAAATCCTTGCGGTTCGAGAAGAAACTCAATCTCAACCTTTGGATATATGAGTTTTTCAACTTATTTTCCTATTCTAATAAAAAGAGTTCTTATTCTAATCATTCAACATTAACTTCTTGCTTGTTTACCTTCATTAAAGTTTTTATTGCAATGGCTCTTCCAAGTTCTATTGTGGAAGAGATAATAAAACATCAAAAGACTATTACCTCTGTCCCTTGGAAAACTCAAACAGAAGAAGCTTCTGTTAATAAGTAAGTTGTACTTAAAATTCTTCTTATTAGTTTTGATGGTATACGATAATTATTTCAGTTCATTATTAAACACTTTTATGTTTAATCCAGCTGACCTACAAAACCCTAACACCAGGCTTGTGAAGAAACTCTAGCAATGAAATCGGAGCAAGAAGCACCTCTTAATGTGTAAGTTCCACTTAAAATCCTTTTTACTAGTTTTGATAGTATATAATAGTAATTTCACTTCATTATTAAACTCTTTTCTGTTTAATACAGCTGTTCTCCAAAACCCCAACAATAAGCCTACAAAAAAGCTCCAGAAGGCAATCGGAGCAAGAAGCTCCTCTTAATGTGTAAGTTCTACTTAAAATCATTTTCATTACTTTTGATGGTATATAATAGTAATTTCAATTTATTCCCTAATTTATTTGAGGTTTATTTGAATCCAGAAAAGAATTTGAAGTGTTTTTGTTGATGATTGAGCTTTTTTTACTACTAGTTCAAATCTGAAGTAATTTCGGCTCATTATTGAACTCTTTTCTGTTTAATACAGCTGCCCTCCGAAACCCTAACACCAGGCTTGCCAAGAATCTTTCGCAAGACAAATGGGGCAAGAAGCTCTGAAAAATATTGTGGTAAGCCAATTTTTTTATTCCTTAAATAATTTTTTGATAAAGAATTTGATTTGTTTTTGTTGATGATTGAGCTTTCTTGACTACTAATTCAAATCTGATGTAATTTTGGTTCATTTCTTAGTTTAGTTGAGTTCATTTGTATATAGAAATAAATTGAAAATGTGCTTTTCTTGCGGATTAATGTTTATGATATTTTGTTCAAATATGAATCAAATTCGGTTAATTTTTTAGTTTAGTTGAGATACATTTGAATCCAGAAATGAATTTGACGTGTTGTTAATGATTGAGCTTTTTTTACTGCTAGTTCAAATCTGATGTAATTTCAATTCATTTGTGATTTAACTGAGGTTCATTTTGCAAAATTTAATGTTGGGGAGGCATGATGTTGAATACATTGATCCAAACACTAAGAAGGCCTACCGGATCAATGAATTTAAGGAATTCCTGCCTTTTCTGGAAAAAAAACTGACATCACATCCATTTATAAGTTGTAATTTCAAAAACTTCTTTAATAATTCTTTCAATTGCTATCATTTAGACTAAAATATTCTATCCTTTTTTCAAACTTTAACTGTTTGCACCAGTTTGCAATAGAGGTTATTGGTGGTTGTGGATTGCTGATGTTAAGAAGAATACCTTCTATGTGCTTGATCCCGTCAAGAGAAAGAAAAATGAAGTACCTCAGTCAAGAATAGCTTTGGATAAATTTGTTGTAAGTTATCTCTTATTTCTAGCCATTATCAATCACTCATTATCCTAATTGAGAGTTGTTTGTGGGCTTGATTTCCTTCAATTACTACTGAATTGAAATACACTTTTTGTATCCTTTTCAAGGCTTAATAGTATCCCAGATGAGGGTTTATTCTAGGGCAGAACCTTTGATGGACAACGGAGAGGGCGTTGAAGCACCGTATATTACGATATGCAGTCAACTAACATCGTATGTATCTTTCTTTCCTCTAGTACTGTTATTAATAAATTTTATTGTGCTTTTCTGTGTCTCTCCTATTAATCATATTTTATGTAATGTCCCTTCTAGCAAAATACCTTGCTTAAGTCAGGGTATTTCTACTAGAAAGAACATTACGTAACCTTTTCTAGTATTAACTACTTAATTATTGAGCCTTTAAAATATGATTTTCTCGGTCTCTTTAAAATATTCAAAAAGGAATGTGAATATAAATCTTTTCTCCATCTTATATCAATTTTCGAGGACGAAAATTTTTGTAAGTTGGATAAAATGTAACATCCCGCATTTTTTAAAATCTAATTATGAATAAATTGTGATTTTATCTTATTAAGTTTAAACTTTGTAATTTTGGAAATTACTTTATTAGAAATAATTAAATAGATTCGGAGATAATTTCATTTTAAACCAATTAAGATTCTTAAGCAATTTTATTATAATTGAATATTTTTCATATTCTTAGTAGTTGAAAAATAAGAAAAGATTGTATATTTTAATTTAAGTAACTCCTATTATAAATAAATTGTGACTTATTTTATTAGTCTGAGCTCTTCGAGATTAATTATTAGGAATGATTAAATTGATTTTGATAAATACTTTAATTTTAAGTCAATTAGTATTTGTGCACAATTTTCATTATAACTAGTTATTTTATATAAATTAAAATTAGAGTCTCGATGATAGAAAAATAATGAAAGGTCATGATTTAATTTAGATAATTAATATTTTGAGTTTAAACTGTATTTTATAAAATGTGATTAGTATGTTTACTTTATAATTTAAATTAGAAATAATTATTTGAGCTTGTTAATAGATTGATAGATAAAATCTTACGCGTTTTAAAAGTAATCTTTATAGCATTATATTTGAATTCTAAATTGTTATCCTATCATGAATGTTTTGTAAAATTGTTATATTACTCGTATATATTTTTCCTAGTCTTATATTTCTTATTTTATACGTACTGTTGTGATCTAATAAGTATACTCCCTAACCAATCACACACACACACGCACATTGCCACTCATTTTTTCCCTAATGATCCACGTTCCTTTATTTTTTACCACTTATTCCCAAAACAAACGTATATCACATCCTCTAAAATTAAACAGAGAGGGAGAAAAGGGAACGGCCAGAGGAAGGAAGGACGAAGGGGAAGAAGAGGAGAGGAGGAAGAAGGGAAGCACTCGGTGGTGGTCTGATCTCCGCCAGCGCCGCCACCGTTATTGCCGCACAGGAAGGGGAAGAACGACGCGTGTGAGAGGAGAGAGCGATTGTGGCAGAGAAGCACCGTGTGAAAGGAGAGGGAGGTTCCATCGCTGTTGCCGCCTTTGATGGAAGTCACCACCGTAGCTGGGACGGACTGAATAGTGGAAAGGAGGTTTCTTTGATGTTGTCGCAGAGAAGAAGGGCGAGACGTGTGAGAGAGTGATGCACAGAGGAGGGACCATTCCTCTGCCGCCGCCGCCGCCGGAATCTTTGGTCGCCGCCATCATTAGTGGTGAGTCAGTTAAGCCCTAGCCATGAGAACTACTATCTCTGAACCCTTTTCGTTCTGTAAATACCTTGTATCTGCCTCTGATGTTCTTGGCTATATTGTGTTTGTTGGAGCTTGTCTCAATGGAGCAGGATGATCCTTTATACGACTTATGTAACTTGTTTTATGTTATGGACTAGTAAGGTATGAAAAATCAAACTGGTTCAGCATAGACTTAATGAACCTATGCTTGGAACAGGTTGGTCATTCATACAGTCTAGGAAAACTTTTAAGAGTTTTATAAAGAAAAATATGGGTTTAAGATTTTAGATAATTAACTGATGCTGTTAAAGAAGGTTTTGGATTTTGATAGTTAAGCCGTTGGTTTTCAAGAGGATTCATAAGGCAAATGAAAATAGTTTTCTTTTAAATATCTCTGAATGAAATTAACTATTTGCGCTTTATTCTTTTCTTTCACGGCATTCTCGACCTCTACTGAGAATATGTGGTTTGGTTCTCACCCCCAAAATTTCCACCCTTTCAATGACACATGTTTGAAGATACAATATGAAGCTGCAAGCGATTAGTAGGCTTTCTTTATGGTTTTAATTATTTTCATACTGTCCCATCGCTGTTGTCCCTTGAGATTTTATTTTACATAGACGGGTAGGTTTAGTATATTATATTTGAGTTTCATTTGATTTCTTTTGTATAAGAATTATTATTAATAATATTTATGTGATTATTATTTGTTGGAAATCTTTGAAACATAACTTTAATGAATAAAAACAAATTTTTCCGTCATTTTCTTAAAACTTAAAATGCAATATCGATATAAAGGCTCAGTAATTAAGTAGTTAATACTAGAAAAGGTTATGTAATGTTCTTTCTAGTAAAAATACCCTGACTTAAGCAAGGTATTTTGCTGGAAGGGACGTTACATTTTACTTTTTTATTTCTTTCTTAGTTATGATTGCGGGATATATGTGATGAAATGGCTGGAAACAATTGATCCTGAAAAGATCAAAAATATAAATGTAAAAACTGAAAACAGGTAAGTAATTTCTAAATTAATAAATTTCGATTCATTTCTTACTTCATTTGGGTTCAAATTAAGTAATTTCTTTCAATTGAAAATTAGGAAGAAATAGATACTTTCAGACAGGAATATGGTCTAACCATTCTCTTAGACAAGGTAAATAAATTGAGAGACAGTCATTGACATATCTGAAGCCATAAGAATCCCAAAGCCATCCGCAGCTCTCTCAAGTCCTTTTTGTGAATTCTCATCCGGGGATATAGAAAGTAAATAGGTCATAGTTTTATTCTTTGACTCGTTGTAAGAAATTGTAATTAACACTAATTTGTTTAACTCGTTGTAAAAGAACAAACACTTCTTCTTTGACTCGTTGTTAATGTTAATGTAAATGTTAATGTTAATTGTAAGATCCCAGACTTTTGAAAAGTCCTATTTTGAACTAATCTCAAATCATATATTTATTTATAGTTTTAATTTCAAAAATTCTTTTTATTGAAAATAATTTAAGGCAATTTTGATTAATTGGATTTAAAATAAATTAAGGTTTTTATCCAAACTCTATACTTATGGATTATTTTCCTATTCATGATTAAATTTCTAGAAATTAGAGAAATAATGAAGTTTGTTATTTATTGAGAATCAATTAGTATTTTTATACCACAAATAATATTTTAAAGTAACTTTAGAGATTAAATTAGTTTTTCAAATAATAATACTTTATGCTCCAATTTTATTAAAATTATTTTACTCAAATCAAATTCAAAATCCCCAATTCTATATACAAACCCTAACCCTAATTAACACACATTTTTTCTTTATTCCAAATACAACCCTAGCCGCCACACTTGTTTTTCCCTTTAGTAAACGCATCAAAAAAAGAGAGAAAGAAAGAAAGGGGGAGCAGAGGTAAGGGAGAGAGGGACGAGCCAGCACCAGTTGGCCTCGCCATCGCCATCGCCACCGTCGTGCACCACTGTCACGTCGCCGACAAAGAGGAGAGAGCGAGCAGCGCCGAGGAGGCTTCGAAGATCCGTTGCTGCCCAGCCTGCGTCCAGCCCGTGCCGTCCTCACCGTCAAGGTCTTCACCGTCGCCGTCGCGGGTCAGATCTGAGGTGAGAGAGAAGGCCGCGAAGGAGGAGGGAACCGCGCCGTCTGTGAAGCCTAGCTCGCCGTCATCCGTGCTCGTCGCCGCCGAGGGTTTACCGCTGGTGAGGAGAAGACGCCATCGCGTAGGTTGCTGCCGTCGCATCTTCCAGTTGTCTCTGCCGCCGTGGAGAAGCCGTCGCTGTTGCTGTAGCTGTCCGCGCCGTTGTCATCGCCGAAGGGAGCTAGCATCGCCGCCGTCCATGGAGGAAGCAGAGAAGCCGTCACCGCCAGATCCGCCGCTGCCGAAGTTCCGCGCCGCCGCTGCCGAAGTTCCGCGCCGCCTCTGCCGCCTGAAACCCTACTACCAACGCTGATCTGCGGGCGCCGTCGCCGTTGAGCTCCTCCACCGCCATTTGGGTCACTGGGAACGTGGCGGTGATCACCAGAACCACCATCGGAGTTACCGTTATTTCAGTTCAGTCGTTCGCCCTTGTTTGGGATCGAGTTACGGGTCTTGATTGCTGAGTACTATGGCTGTTGCATACGGCATCAAGGTGCAGCGTCATCACTGGAACTGCTGTTGCTCTGTTTTCTCGATTATTCGTAAGCCAGTGAGTCGTTCCTTGTTCCAAACTCTTTTAGTTGTTGTTCTGTTATAGATTATTGAGTTTTACACGATATTAATGTTTTAGGATTGAGCTAAGGCTGTGTTTAGCGGTTGTGGCTATTGTGGGGACGGTCGGTATTGATACTGTTGCTGTGGGATAAGAATAGAAATGCAGTTGGTCGCATAGTTGAATCGCGAACGACGTAGGGGCTTTTTATACAAACTAGTTTATTTTAAATTGGAATTGTTATAAATAGATATGCTGTGCGGAATGTATTTCTAGTGATGATATGAGTCTTATGAATTGACTGATTTTGTCTTGAATGAATATGGTTACCTGTTTGATTGAAATAATGTTCGCTTTTGATAAATTGGAGATTTCTGGATTGGTTGATTTGAAATGATTTTTTATAATCTGAAAGTTTGAGTTCTTGTTTTATTGGAAACTAATTTGGTCTTGAACCTGTTGGAAAGAGTTGAGGATTGGTTTGGTTGGGACCCAGAAAGGGTGGCGAAGTCCAAGTTTTAGAGGAGATTTGATGCACCACTATTTTGTGGTACATCTTGTGCTTAATTGAGTGGATTTTATCCACTATTCTCACACTTATTCATGTAAATTACATGTTTTACACTTTCCTTCTTGATTTTGTGCTATGATTGAAAACATGCTTCTTTGGCCTTTAATTCACTATTTTTAATCCTCTCTTATTACCATTCGATGCCGTGATATGTGTGTTAAGTGTTTTCAGATTTTATAGGGCATGAATGGCTTAGAGGATGGAAAGAAAGCATGCAAAAGTGGAAGGAATACAAGAAATTGAAGGAATTGCAAAGTTGTCAAGCCTAACCTCTTCGTACTCAATCGATCATAACATGAGCTACAGAGGTCCAAATGAAGCAGTTCTAGTTGCGTTGGAAAGCTAACATTCGGAGCTTCGCAACGATATATAATTTGTCATAGTTGATCTGGCGTTTAGGGGCGCGCACGCGCACATCACGCGCACGCACACATTGGCAAAAATTCCATCGGCGTGCACGCGCACCTGGCGCGTACGCGCGACATGCGCGACGTACTGCAACTGCCCAGCAATTTCTGGGCTGTTTTTGACCCAGTTTTCGGCCCAGAAAACACAGATTAGATGCTGCAGAGTGGAGGAATCATGGAGACAATCTATTATTCATAATTTTAGGTTTTAGATGTAGTTTCTAGAGAGAGAGGCTCTCTTCTCTCTCTTAGGTTTTAGGATTTAGGATTTCTCTTAGTTTTAGGTTTATTTCTCCTCCAATCCAGGTTCAATGTTCCTTTAATTTAGTTTCTTTTCTACTTTTATTTATTCTATTACTTTAATTTATGAATTCTCATGTTAGATTTGATTTCTTTATTTAATGCAATTTGAGGTATTTAAGATTTATGATTGCTTTCTTCTATTTATGTTGTGATGCTTTTAATTTAATTTAGATTTCTCTCCTTTTGGCTTTGGTTGAGTAATTGGTAACACTTGAGTTATCAAACTCCTTTGTTGATTGATAATTGAAAGTTGCTGATTAATTTGGATTCCACTAAAGCTAGTATTTCCCTAGGAGTTGACTAGGACTTGAGGAATCAAATTGATTAGTCCACTTGACTTTCCTTTATTTAGTAAGGGTTAACTAAGTGGGAGCAATAAACAATTCTCATCACAATTGATAAGGATAACTAGGATATGATTTCCAATTCTTATACCCTGCCAAGAGCTTTTCTAGTTATTAGTTTACTTCTTTTGCAATTTACTTTTCTTGTTTCCTATCCAAAACCCCAAAACACACTTTTCCATAACCAATTATAAGCACACTTCCCTGCAATTCCTTGAGAGACGACCTGAGGTTTAAATACTTCGGTTATCAATTTTAAAGGGGTTTGTTACTTGTGACAACCAAAACTTTTGTACGAAAGGATTCCTTGTCAGTCTAGAAGCTATACTTTCAACGAGACTTTATTTGTAAAATTCTAGACCACGCAAGAGTCCGTTCGTCAAGATGCTACCGAAAATTTCTATAAAATCCGAGACTTTATTTGAAACGGTGTTTTAAAAAAAAGAATGGATTATGCCTTGAACTGTATTATCGATAAATGAATTAGGTTTGAACCCTTTTATTAAGAAAATTATTATATTTTGAATGTAAACTATTTTAGAAAAGAATCATGTTTTAAAGTTGATTTAAAGATGAAAATAATTAAGTTTTTGGAATTTGATTAAGTAAGCAAATTTGAAGGAGTTTTAATGGAGAGTTCGATTACCTAATATCACTTTACGACATTTTAGGAAGAGTTTGAAGTATTTTCTGAAACTCTGACTTAGTAAAACTGAAACAATTCCGAGCCTTTGGAAACAAATTTAAGAATGAAACTGAAATTGGTTTTCGGTATAAATGATTTGGTTTTGGTTTAAGTAAGTTGGTTTTGAAATTGGTTCGGAATATTTGGATACATGACTTGGCTTTGGTTTAAATTCAATTTTATTTATTCAAATCAAGAAGTTAAAGTTTTCGAAATTTTCAATGAATTTAAGAAATGAGTTAGGTTATTCTCCCCTGAAATCTTGAGATTCCGCTGAGGAATTTTATGACCAAATCTTGATTTAGAAATGAATGATTTTGAGTCTTTGAAAAGAGATTTTGAACTTGGCATGGTTTTGAGATTGTTTGGAAGTGTTGGAAAAATGTGGAAAGTGGCTCCGTTTTGAAAAGTGATTCTTGGCAAAATGTGAATTGAATACGTTTGTTATTTAAAAGTAAATGGGCCAAGAATGAATTTGAAATAAGTTATTAAGCCTGATTGATTATGGATATCATCAAGATTGATGAGTTATTGTTTGGTAGGCGTAAGGGCCGGGTGCGTCCCGCTTATGCTGAGATGAGATTGAAATATGAGACGCTATGCGCCTGGCAGGGACGATGGTTGGATCCCACCTGTCGAGGTAGCGGCGGCTGCGTAAGGACGGTGGTTAAATCCCGCTTACGTTGAGATGCACGGTCAGAGGCAAGAGTATCCCGCTCGCATCTCTTCGGATCTATAGAGCGTGTAGGCGCAAAATCCTGGACAATGATCCGAGCACTATATCTCGGGGGTTTCCATTGATGATTTCGAAGGGCGACATCTCCATGGAGATGTGTCGGGTTAGCAGTTGAACCAACACTATGATATCACAGCGAGTAGGACAAACATTCATCATTTGCATTTATGTGACATTATTTGGGTGTGCATATTGTAATTGGTTTGCCTATGTGAATACTTATGTTAACTGCTAACTGCTATAATTGTTGTAATTGCTATTGATTGTGCTTGAACTACATTAATTGTGATTGTGTTTGATTGGTTGGTTTGTGATGAATTGGTTGATGATTGAGTTGTTTGGGCCGGGGGCCGTGTTGGATTGGATGGGCTTGAGGCCGTGGTTGGTATGTTGAGTTCTAGTTTTGTATAAAGTATCTGACTAGTTCAGCATAGACTTAATGAACCTGTGCTTGGAACATGATGATCATTTATACCGCGTAGGTAGCTGCTTTTATGGTTGTGGTATAGAAAAGTATGAAAAATCAAACTCTTACAGCATAGACTTAATTGAACCTATGTTTGGGATATGTTGGTCATTCATACTGTCTAAGAAAAAATTTTAAGATTTTACAAGAAAGGAAAAGGGTTTTGTTTTTAAATATTTGAGAAGTTTACTAAGTCTTCAAAAAGGATTTCTGAATTTCGAATGTGAACCCATGATCTTTTGGAAAGACTCATGGTTCAGCATAGACTTAATGAACTTATGCTTGGAACGGGATGATCATTTATACTGCGTAGGTAGCTGCTTTCATGGTTGTGGTCTAGAAAAGTATGAAAAATCAAACTCTTACAGCATAGACTTAATTGAATCTATGTTTGGGACATGTTGGTCATTCATACTGTCTAGGAAAATCATTTCAGATTTTACAAAAAGGGAAAAAGGTTTTGTTTTAAAATATTTGAGAAATTTGCTAAGTCTTCAAAAAGGATTTATGGATTTCGAATGTGAACCCATGATTTTTGGAAAGACTCATAAGACAAGCAATGATCACTGTACTCTAAAAATAGTTTTATTTTACGTATCTTGTTATAGCGATTTCTGTAACCCTGTAGTGAGAACAAGCGAGGATGACGTTCTCATTCCCCTACAGGTTATTCCTTTTCAGGATATGGACGACGAAGCTTCAGAAGAGTTTATGTTCATTTTCTGTTTAATCGGTATTTTTGTATCATCTTAGCTATTATTTTTCCCTCACCTTTACCTTTATTAAGTTTGTAAGAGAGATAGGAAATTATGATATGTATGTTTGTAAGCTAGTGTTATGTATATATATATCGTAAGGTATTGTATCTGGTTTGTATGTATATGTATGTTTATGTTTTCACGAAAAAGTGTTTTTGAAAGGTTATGCAGTTTTAAGTTTTAAACAGGCTCCTATTTTAGTATTAAATATGTTTAGAGTTGTAGTAATGCCCAATCTATCAGAGTGGCGCAGCCGGAAGTATGACATTCGGATAGTGAGGGTGTTACATTAATGTTAATGTTAATGTTAATGTATATGTTTGATGGAACTGTGTGGACTGTATTGAATGAATCTAGGTTCACAGTGAATGGATTCAATATATTTATCAAACATCAAGAACACCAAAAATACAAATGAACCGAAATGAATCGAAAACAATGTATATATGATTATTCAATTTCAGAAACCGTTTGACATAACACAATTGTAGAAGCTACATTTGAAAAGAGAAAAAAAAAGTGACTATTCAATAAAACATAATATAAAATCAAAATTAACCCTCATTATATGACTAGAACCCAGATGAATCGAAATTTAGTAATACATGAATCAAAATTTATATTAATAAAAACCAAAACTTCTATAATCCTTTCCGGGATAATTCATATTCTACTCATCATAAAGGTTGGAGCTTGACTGAATCACTAATCCACCGTCT
>NC_029787.2:18507433-18517885 GCF_000816755.2 Arachis ipaensis
ACCATCTAAAAAATTTAACTGTAAAAAAAAAAAAAAAATCATATATTAGCAAACTGCACAAGCGATTTTTTCCTAATTAAAAGCAAATCAATGTTCCTTGGAAATTATGTTACCTCCTGTCGACTGAATGTGGTGATTCACTCCCACAAAAGAACAAAAAACCATATTGTACCTATAAAAATGGGCACTCACAACAATTATGAACCAAAATGTGTTGGCTCTGTCAACTGAAAACTATATTGTAGTGAACCGAATACCTGTTTGTGTTGTAAGTGGTATCAAATGAAACAACATCTCCAAAATACTCGTAGGCAGTCATGCTTCTTGCATCGGCCCAAAATGCATTTTTGATGGAGTGATCAGCTTCAAGGTTAAGCTCGAAAAAGAAATTTTGATTCTTCTCTTTCATTCTTAATAAGTATTATTGCCAAATTCTTTGGCATCGTCTTATTCGGAAATATTTCATACCTCCCTTGTAATGTAATTTCTCACATCTTTTTCGATAAAACTTAGTTCGCAATAACTGCCCACTGCTGCTACAAATGACTGATATGCTTTACTCGGTCTGATTCTGGGTTCCTCATTGTTTTTAATGGTACAACGCACAAACATGCTTAACTCCCTGTGTTGTTTAAGCTTCTCTACTCCATCTGGACAACAAGGGTATGAATGATTTAGAACAACTTTCGAATTTATCCAAAGACCAATGTCCTTCAATATATGTACGTAAATCTTTGTTGGACAGTTCATTCCAGCTGAGGGGTTTGTTTTCAGAGTTGGAGATATCTTGGATTTTCACTTCCCCTCTCTACTACACATAATTAGTTGATTCTTAATCTCATCTCCCTTCCGAGTGGTGTTCTTTATTTTCGTAGAAAAATCACCAAGTTCGGAATAATCTTTGTAGAACCTGCCAGCTTCTTCTAGTGTCTTGAAAGTCATCCCAACTTTTGGGACAAATTGTTCATCCACAATACACCTAGACTGTAAAATGAACCGAAAAATAGTATCAAAGTGAAACCATTGTATAATACCAAATGAACCAAAAATTGTCCATTATAATTTCAAATTAAAAAATATCTGCGTCTTGAATGAATTGAAAATATTATCAAAATGAAACCAATGTACAATACCAAATAAACAAAAAATTGTATTCATAAACATTTGGATTTAGGGATTGCATTCCATTCCATTCAATTCAAAATTGAATAATCCAAACTTCATCCAATAGATTCGATTCAAAAGAATAATCCAAATCACTCTGATTTGAACTTGAAGCATTCATTGTTTTGATACACTGTTGAAATCTAAAAACGAAGAAGAAAATGAAGAACATAAATGCAATGCAAATCGAAGAAGAAAACGAAGAAGATAAATGCAATGCAGATTGAATAAGAAAACGAAGAAAAAAATGTAGTTTTACGTTAAAGAAAATGAAGAAGAAAATCAGAGAAATTAGAGTAGAGAAGAAGGAAGAGAAGCTTTACGTTTAAAGGTGGTAGATGCGTAAAGAAAAAAAAAACTTGGTTGACTTAGTTAGAGAAATTATATGGATGCGAAACATTATTGTACAGAATATTCTACCATATACTAACTTGGGCAAATTAAATAAAGATAACATAATTTTAGGCTTGGAAAATATATAATATAACAGTTGTCAATTTTATTTATTTATTGTGTAAAATAGGAATATTAGCTATGTACGGTTCAGTCCAAAAAAGGATCATTGGTTCAGTCCGAAGATGCAGAGCTGGCTACGGCCATATCAGTGCATCCCTTTAGCAGGCCATTTAGGAGAGACCACCCTTTCTAGAAAACTTGGTTTTCTAGGCACGCAAAATTCAAACACAAGTGAAGAAGAATGCCTCTTTTGGATATAAAAAGCTACCCTGTCTCTATGTTCTTTTATAAGTTGCAACTTGCAAGACAATGCAAGGACATCTTTTGTATATAAATGTCTTATTGCTTTTAATTTGTTGTATTTTATTTATTTTTGTTTTATTTTTACTGTTTTTGTGCGTTACAATGTAAAGTAAATCAATATAATTATAGAAAGAACCTTTCGACCTGTGTGATGCACTAACCCAAAAAAACCATGGCACCAATCAAACCCTTCTCCATGACAACATTATTGCTTATGATATTCATCACCATGACCATGATTTTCCAAACAAGTTCTAAACAACCCCAGTGTTCTACTTGCACGACTTTACAAACGGGCCTAATGCAACCATTGTGAAAATTGTCGTCATCAACGGAAAAGTCTGGTCTTACACCACATTTGGTACCTTTATAATGGTGGACGATTCAAAGTTATACTATTTGGTTACTAAATCTGTCATTAAATAAAAATTATCTACCAATTTATTAAGTGGATAAAAAGAAAGATTAGGCTATCAGGTACTTTTGAAAACGCTTAACCACTAAATTGGTCGATAATTTTACCATGAATGATCGATTTGACAATCCACATAAAAATTAAGTTAAAAAATATTAGTCCCTGCCTAAATACATCGCTAGTGATAAAATTTTTTAAGGATATAAATGTTAGAAATAAGAGACTAAACTGGAGAAAGGATTGTATATTATTTAGAGTTGTGTATAAAAATACAATATACAAGAGGTATATATAGGTGCTAGAAGAATCAGAATAATAAAAGCATAGAATCCTACAATTAATATACAGATATGCTATATAAATATAAATGATACTAATTGATCTAAATTGATTCTAATTATTCTCTAACATTCCCCCTCAAATTCAAGTGGGAACTAAGGATATCATCTTGAGTTTGGATATCAGAGTCCGAAAACAAGTCGAATGCTGAGTCTTTGTAAAGATATCAGCAGTATGATCCAGTGTTCCAATAGCAATGAGACGAACAACATCAATAAGGATACGTTGATGAACAACATGAATAAGGATACATTGACGAACAATATGATAATTAATCTCAATGTGTTTGGTGCGTTCATAAAACACATCATTATGGGCAATCTGAATAGCACTGTGATTGTCACAAAAAACATCAGTCGAGGATAATTGAGGAGCACCCAAGTCTTCGAGAAGCTAACGAATCGAGACAACCTCAGCAGTGGTGTCAGCGAGAGCACGGTATTCAGCTTCTGTGCTTGATCGAGCAGTGAACATTTGTTTCTTAGCTCGCCATGAAATGAGAGAATTACCAAGAAACAAACAATAACTAGTAGTAGAACAATGATCAGTAGGATCACCAGCCCAATTAACATCTGAGTTCGTCTGAAGGGATAAAGATGAATGGGCAGAAAAATAAAGGCTATGAAATAGGGTGCTTTTAATGTAGCGAAGAATGCGAATAACTGCCGCATAGTGAGTAGTACGAGGATCTGACAAGAGTTGGCTAAGAACATGAACCGGAAAGGCGATGTCTGGTCGGGAGACAGTTAAGTAGACGAGTCTTCCAACTAACTGTTGATAAAGAGTAGGATTATCCAAAATAGTACCATCCATAGGGGTAAATCGAACATTATGCTCAAGGGGAGTTGACTCAGTGCGGCTATCTGTAATCCCAGCGCGAGCAAGAAGATCTGAAGCATACTTAGCCTGCGTGAAATAGATGCCATCATCTGTGGATATGACCTCTAAACCAAGAAAATAACTGAGAGAACCAAGATCTTTCATCTAAAAAATATGGTGAATGGAGGCTTTGAGATCAGAAATACCATCAACATCATCTCCAGTAATGATCATGTCATCAACATACAAAAGTAGAATAACAACTCCATGTCCACTTTTACGAGTAAAGAGAGCATTCTCATGAGGGTTTCAAGTGAAACTGAGATTGCACATAGTGGTGCTAAATTTGTCAAACCATTCACGAGGGGCTTGCTTAAGACCATAAAGTACCTTGCGAAGGAGACAGACTTTGCAAGAAAGACAAGGATAACCCGGAGGTGATTTCATATAGACCTTCTTTTTCAAATCCCCATTAAGAAAAGCATTATTCACATCCATCTGATTGAGAGACCATTTTTTGACTACAGCAATGGCCAAGAGAGATCGAACAGATGTGAGACGAGCAACAGGAGCAAAAGTCTCTTCATAATCAATACCATACTCTTACGTACAACCTTGAGCAACTAATTGTGCCTTATAACAGTCAATAGAACCATCAGAGCGATTCTTGATCTTGTATACCCATCTACTACCCACAACTTCCTGATCAGAGAGAGGATTAACCAAGTCCCAAGTGTGTGCTTTTTCAAGTGCCTGAATTTCTTCCTGCATTGCTTGCTACCAACTTAAATTTGTGGAGGCTTCTCTGAATGACTTAGATTCATGGTGATGAAGAATAGTAGAAAAATAATGATAATTAAGAAGATGAGGAGGTGGATTTCTTACCCTAGAAGAACGAGTGAAAGGAGGAGGCGTGACAGTAAGAGCATGATCATCGTCCGGTCTGGAATCATCGAGAGATGGAGAAAGCGGAAGAGCAGGAGACTGTAGAAGTTGACTTGAGATAGAACCTGTAGAATCATCACTAGGAAAAAGATCAACATTGGGGTTAGTAAAAAATGGTGACTGAGTAGGAGGAATGGACTCAAATGAGGAGAACTTAGAAAACATGTGATGCTCCCAGAATACAACATGACGAGATATACAAATACATCTAGAGAGAGGATCCCAACAACGATAATCCTTGTGTTCAGTGTCATAACCAAGGAAACAACACATGCGAGCCCAAGGTTCAAGTTTACTATGTTCATGAGGCTAAAGAAGAACAAAACAGACACAACCAAAAACCCGAAGAGAACTGTAATCTGGAGAGGTATGATAAAGACACTCAAAGGGAGTAATGTTACCAAGGATAGAAGAAGGAAGTCTATTGATGACATGAACAACAGTAAGAACAGTTTCACCCCAAGTATGCTCAGGACACGAAGAGGAAATAAGCATTGCACGAACAGAGTCAAGAATGTGACGGTATTTGTGTTTAGCTCGGCCATTTTATTGAGACGTACCAGGGCAAGAATACTCAGACAAAGTACCCTATTCTGCAAGAAAGTTTAAAAGTTTGGAGTCATGGTATTCCATAGCATTATCGCGTCAAAAAACTTTAATGACCTTGGAAAACTGAGTTTTAATCATGGTGGCGAAAGTAATATAAATCTGAAGTAGCACATGGTGATTAGTCATCAAATAAATCCAAGTAAAGCAGAAATAATCATCAACAAAAATGACAAAATACCGAGCCCCTCCCATAGAAGTGGTCGGAACGAGGCCCCAAACATCAGAGTGGATAAGATCAAAAGGGAAGCAAGCAAGAGATAAATTATTGAGAAAAGATAAAGCAAGTTGTTTGGCAGTTTGGCAAGAAATGCAATTAAAAGACTTATTATTAACCTAACCTGAAACCCCCTGAGATACAAGAGGATGCAATTTTTCTAAGCAGCTGTGGGAAAGACGGTGATGCCACAAGTGAAGGGTAGATGGAGAAGAAGCAGCACAGAGATTTGTCTCAAGAGGAACATGAAGATTCTCAAGTTTAAACAACCTTCTGACATTACGTTCAGTCCTGATGATTTATCCCGTCCGGCCATCCTGCACATGACAACCAGAAATGGAGAAATTAACATCAAAACCGAGATCAACAAGTTGACCAACAGAAAGAAGATTAAAGTTTAATTTGGGAATATAATAAGTATCAGGGAGAGTAAGAGTTGACTGAGAAATAGAACCCTTGTGTCTCGCATGCAAGAGGAAACCATCAACAATATTGACAGAAGGTGCATTTATAGTGGTAGACAAAGACGAGAAAAGATGACGCAAAAGAGACATGTGATTAAAGCAACCAGAATCAAAATACCATTTAGAATTATTTGGAGTAGTCGAAAAGGCAGCAGGAGTATTACCAGAAAGGGAAAGAAGATGCTGAAGAAGAGACGCAATATCAGATAGAGAGATAGGAACCGGGTTGAGAGGAGCAAAGGTGGTAGATTTAGTAGTAGCAAAAACAGTAGAAGCAGGCACAATCTTGGAGAAGTTGGGACGAGAATGATACTTGAGTTGATCAGGACATGGTAGACGAGTAGAACAAGCAGTAATCAAATGTCCCGAGAGCTTGTAATAATGGAAGAACAGCTGTGAATAATGGTAGTTAATGAGACCTTTCTGGTGGCATGTGCGACATTCAACAGAAGGACTGTCTGAGAAGAGGTACCCAGAATGGTTACAGTTTCGACAGAATTCATCCTTTCTGTCTGTGGTAGCAAAAGCATTTGACTTTTCCATAATAGTAGATATAGAGATCAAAGAGAGGAGAGAAAATTACAATTTCAGAGTAGAAAATGAGAAAATAGAGGGTAGAATCGAAAAGAGTTCACCAAAAAAATCTTAGAGAGGATCCCACTATCTGCCACATCAGCAGATGGATGCCACGTGGTAACGCCTGAATGGAGGAAAGAACCACGTCAGCGTTGACACAGACACGTGGATCAACCAACGGGCCGGATCAGGTCCAGGTGCGGGTCTGGTGGGTCGGAGCAGATGCGGTCGCGGGTTGGGTGTGGACAAGCATAGGCGTGACACATGGGAGCGTCTAGGCCGTTGATCAAGGGCCCAATCCGGCGGCGTGGAATGAATCTGGAAAGGAGAAGAAACTGGTGACGGCAGGGACTTTCGGCGGCGTGTGAGGAGGTTTTTGGCGACGTTTCGGGACTCGTAGAACTCATGATGACGAGACGAAGACGATGGTAAGGACGGTGACGAACCAAAGCGTCGAGAAATAAACAAAAATCAAAGACAAAAAATACTGTCAGAAGAGAAAAACAAAAGGGATATGGACAAATTTGTAAAGAAAAAAAAAACATATGCTCTTAATACCATGTTAGAAACAAGAGACTAAACTGGAGAAAGAATTGTGTATTATTCAAAATTGTGTATAAAAGTATAATATACAAGAAATATATATACGTGCTAAAAAGAATTATTATTGAGTTGTATTCTGAGGTACAATATACAAGAGGTATTTATAGGTGCTAAATGAATCATAGTAATAAAGACATAAAATCCTACAATTAATATACAAATATACTATATAAATATAAATAATACTAATTGATCTAAATTGATTCTAATTATTCTCTAACAATAAATATAAAGTTTTGTTTATTGTAAACGTAAGATTTTTAAATTTACAATAATATTAAACACTCCATATCTATCTGTTGTAAAATATTTATCTAAAAAAAATTATCATATTTAGAAGTAATAAGTTATCCTTTATACTGTAGACAATTATAAAAGCAGATAAAATTGTTTATTGCTTAAAATTTTAATTAGAAATATGGGTTATTAATTGACTAATGTTGATAATTGAGAGGCATGTCTCCTTTTGGCTCTTGGAGTAATGGTGATGCTGCAGCTTCACCAACTCTGGGCACGAATTGGGCACCCCGGTAAATTGCGTTCAGAATAATCCTTTCTTTCTCATTTTATTCCTTTTGTACTTAGCTTCCAAAAATATCTTGAAAGTCTTACTCCTGATCTTTTTCCTTCCCTTATTTTGGGTTCAATGAGAACATTTTATTATGAACTGTAGGTACTTGCTGTGAAGAAACTTGAAAAGAGAGTTTGTGATCACCAGGAGGAGGAGGATTTTCTTGAATTAGTGAATGGCATTGATAGAACACGACATGTAACAATCGTCAAGTTTATTGGGTACTGTTCAGAGCGTGGTCAAAGGCTTCTGATATACGAGTATTGCAGTAATGGATCACTCAATGAGGCACTCCATCAGAGGATGAATTTAAAACAAGACTCACATGGAATGCTTGCATCCGGATAGCACTTGGGGCGGCTAGGGCCCTAGAGTAAGTCAAGTTACCATTATGTTTTTAAGAGAAAAAATTGCTCAAGCTTGTTGATTTGTAGCTTTGGCTTATAACAGGTTCAGATCTTTTATTTTCACAAGTCTGGTTTATCCTGCCTAAAATATTAGTTTTCCTTGGAGAATTCATTCAATTGCTGATATTAATTTGCTCAAGTCATGGTAGTTGATGTTGAAGCTTTATTTCAACTTTGCTAATACTTCCAAAGTTAAATTGTTAAATGCTAAATTAAAATTTCATGGCTAGTAATACTTGCCACATTATGCTTTATTTTTTGTGTGAAAGATTTTAATAGTTAAATAGTTTTTGCAAACCAATTCAACCCTAAAGGTTAAGCTGTTGGTTGCTGGCCCAAGAATGATGGCTTTTTTCTAACAACAATGAATTTCTGATCAAATCTCTTTAGAGAGTTCTAGGATCTTTCTGAAAACCAAATGAAGCATATGCAAAAAGATAATTGGAAGCTGAAGCATGGGAAAGTCTTTCCTTGATTTAACATATTTGAAAGACACAAATCTTTGATGATCTGAATGAGAAATCTAATGTTTCTTCTTGTCTTCTGACAAGGTATTTGCATGAGCAAGAGCAATGTCAGCCGGCTGTGATTCACAGAAATTTCAAGTCTGCTAACATTCTTGTTGACAATGACCTATAAAAAGCATGTAGATCAATCAGTTCTAAAGATAAAAATTTTTGAAAAAGAAGAGGGGCAAATTATGATAAAGAGGCAAATACACTTTCTGTTGAGGAGGATGTAGACATACAGTTGTCTAAAGTCACAATATAATTGAAACATCGAAAGATGTTGAGGTACTTGAAATTTGTCAAAATGATAAGATCTTAATAAATTTTAATAAATTTTGTCTTTATAGGAGAAAATAGAACCAAAGAGAAATGATTGCCGACGATATATTTGCATATAATGTAGTGCTAAATATTATACATGAAAATGAGGATCTTGAACCAAAAACCATCTAAGAATGTCGACGAATGGATAATTGGTAAAAGTGAAAAGAAGCCATAAATTACCTTGCAAAACGTGAAGTTTTTTGTTCTATAGTACGAATACTAGAAGGTGTAAAACTTGTTTGATACACATGGGTAGTTGTGAGAAAACAAAATGAGAATAATGAAATTGTATGCTACAAAACTCAACTTGTAGCACAAGATTTTTCAGAAAGATCTGGTATAGACTATAAAGAGACCTATTCTTTCGTAGTTGATACAATTACCTTGAGATATTTGATTAGCTTATCTGTATATCATAAATTAAATATGCATCTAATGGATGTAGCCATAACCTATTTATATGGGTTATTAGATTATGATATCTATTTGAAAGTCTCTAAAGGACTAAAGATATCTGAATTATCCAAAGAGAAATCTCAAGGATTATATTCGATTAGATTGTAAAGATCTTTATATAGTTTAAAGCAATCTAGACGGATGTGGTACAACCGTCTTACATAGTATTTGATGCAAAAGGTGTTTAAAAATGAGGATATTTGCCTATGTATTTATATAAGAAAATTTGCGTCTGGATTTATTATAATTGTTGTGTATGTTCATTGGATCTTCTTAACAAATCCCAACGATCATAAATGCTCTGAAAGAAGAGTTTGAAATGAAAGATCTTGAGAAAACCAAATTTGTCTCGGCCTTCAAATCAAATATGTAGCAAAAGGGATATTTATTTATCAAAAGACTTACGCAGAGAAAATCCTAAAGAGATTTTATATGAATAAATTATTTCTAGTAAGAACCCCAATGATCATTAGATCACTAGATGTGAAGAAGGTTGACCAAAAAAGAAAATAAAAAAGCACTTGGTCCCGAAGTACCATATTTTAGTGTCATAGGGATTAATGTATTTTGCGAATAATACACGTCTCGATATAACAGAAAAGAAATGTTCTAAGTTCATTTTTCTTTGAATGCGACAATAAAAATGTGTAAAAAAAAAAACAGTAATAACAACAATCATACATGATATCTTTTTAAAAAAAAGTCTGTTAAAAATATTGAGTTATATTTTCAAAACTCATCATCACACCATCATCACATCTTGTCTTAGGCATGTTATTGATTTTAACCATATAATTTTGATTTTGTTAGATAATCATATCTAATCAATACTCAAAAATAATTTATTTTAAACATGGACAGCCTATTCTATCACGCAACCATTGCATTGATACTAACTCATCAATCATCAAATTTTTACTTTTGTAGAATAACCATTCTCGACTGGTACCATACATGTTTTTTTATGGGACAATCATATTCAACTGCCCAACTGGTACCCGTAAATAGCCTATTCTATCAGGTACTCATAATCGATTGGTACCCATCTTGTTTTTCAATTTTTTATGGGCAACCAAACCCAACCATCTTATTTGTTCAATTTCTTGTGGGACAACCATACCCGATTGGTACACATCTTGTTTTTTCTTCCCTTGTGGAGTGACCATACCCGATTGGTATCTACTATCGTTTTGGGACAACTGAATTCAAACAGTATCCTTGACCAAAAAAAAAAGAAAGAAAGAATTCAAACAGTATCTATTATTTTTTTATTTGAAG
>NC_029787.2:18517901-18528304 GCF_000816755.2 Arachis ipaensis
ACTACCCATCTTGCTTAATAGTTTTTATCACATTACGTTTTATCTTCATTATGAGACAACTATATTTAGAAAGTACTATTACGTGGGGCAATCGCATTAAATCGATACCCATTGCATTTTATCATCTAATCATACATATTATTATATTAATTTTATGAGAAAGTATATGGATTCAATGGTCTAAGTGTACAATGTGTACAATGGAAGTTTAGAAAGTATTAGAGATATGACCATTAGTGTTACATTGTCCTGTTAGGTTACGCTTTTGGGATGAGTGGTTTCAAATATGGAATTAGAGTTCTAGATCCGAAAGGTCAAGAGTTTGATATTTGGTGAACTCCAAAATTAGTTTAAATTTTTGGAATAAGTGGCTTTATAACATAAGATGTTTATTATCCTTGGTATTCGGATGGTTATTCTGGATAGTATGGGTGATGTTCATTTTATTCATGGACCAAAGATTTAGCCCATTGTACACATTGTATGCTTAGGCCATTAGCTCCCTAGCACTACCCTAATTTTATATATCATGGGATAACTGTACCAATCCAGTACCCATTATATTTCACTTTTAAAAATTTTCAGTCATCTGTTATATATTTATATCGGTGGCTACTACGATAAAGTTGTCATTTTCATCTTTTTGTAAAGACGTTTTCCATTTTGTGGTTGTTATTGATTTAAAAGCGTATCACTAAAAGTGTTGCTTAAAGAGAAAGTGTTACCTTAATCGTTAACTTGGCTCTGATACCAATTTTTCAATTTCAACTTTTCTTTTAATTCTTCTTTCGAAATTTCTACTAACTCTTCATATTTTGCTTTGAATAAGTTTATAATTTATATAGATTCAATTGGTGGTGCTTTATTCAAAGGATTTTGATAAAAATAATTTGCAACTTCATAATCTAAAGTATTAACCATTTCTACAATTTCTCTTGTATTTGTTATATGATTATTTATTACTAGTCCTTGATGTATATTTATAATTCTGATTTCATATTTATAGTTTTTTAATTCTGTTCTAATTTCTATCATAATTATAATATTCTTTTTTACATGGATTTTTATCTGTTTGTCTTTTTCTTTAATATAATTTCTTAAATCCTCAAAAACTTCTTTTATTTCTACACTTTCTCTTGTTTCTAAATATCTTTCTAATTTTTCAATTTCATTCTCCATCTTTTCTTTCAACAGGTTTAATTCTTTTAAATCGTAATATGATTTTCCAGGCATTTATAAATTTCCTAAATTTAATTCCAACTTGTTTATATTTATTCTTATTTCTATCTTTTTTATTATAAGATCATCAATTTCGATCTGAAGATTATTTAATTCTCTTTTATACTCCTCTATTTTATTTTTTAATTTTTTCGCTGTTTTCCTTTTTATTTTATTTTCTGGTTTTTCAATCTTTTTATGCTTCATAAATTAGGTAATCTTATTCCTAAAAATAGTTTTGTTTAATATTATTTATTTTAGAATTTCTGCAAACTCTATCATCGATTCATCACTATTTTCTAGAGATTCTATTAATTTTTTTAGCTCTTCAACTTCTTTTTTCAACTTGTTATAGATTATTTTTAGAGTTTCAAATGCTCTTTGATTTATTTCAGAAAACTGCAAATAATTCAAACGATTCTCTCTTTCAAAGAGCTCTTGTTTCTTATCTTGATAAGTTACATATATTTCTTCCTTATCTATTGTCATAATTTAGTATTTAGGGTTTCATTTAATTTTTTGACCTTTTTTGTTAATTCTTTTATTTCAGAGTTTTCTTCTTTAATCTTTAATTTAGATAAATTTAAGGGACTATTAATTTTAGATTCTCTTATTTGAAAATTTGATGAAAATTATCTTCTTGATGGTTCTTTTAATAGTAGAACTGGATTTTCAATAGCTTTATATTTTGGTATTTCTGTTTTTACAATTTTCTGAAATAATTCATCGACATAAATTCTTTCTCTGTTTTTAAATATTATACTATGATGGCTATTTGTTAAAGCATAATTTATTGCATATGTAATTGAAAATGGTTCATCATCTTGTTCCATTAAACTTTTTCTATGAAATTTATAAGCTAAACTTATAGATCTTTCAAGATGGGCATTAAATTTATTCTTCATCATTTATCAAAGCTATTTCAAGTTCTCCATTAGCAGATTTTATTTTTATAGGGGCTTCAAGTTGAATTTTTCTATAGTATATTATATTTTTTCTATTAAAAACTTCTTTTAAAAGATTTTGTTTATTAAAATTTTCATTTGATTTGAGATTTAGTTCTGTTTTTAGAACAACCTGTTTTTCATTATCTAATAAAGCAGTTAATCTATAATAATCAAATTCTTCCGTTAATTCTAAGCTTTCTAAATAATTCATAACTAAGAGACTAGGATAAAGATGTACCTTTTTGGAGAAAAACTTTCTTTATTTAGTATATTTTACATAAGGTGTTTTTATCTCTAGAGGGGAGATTATTGTAGATATTAACTCCAGAGGGGAGTTTAGAACTATTTTTCCCTAAGGGAATTCATTGTCAGACTATAGAATCGCCTTGGCAGCTTCCTCCTTGCCCTCCTAGCATATGAGTACTCTTAGCCTTCTGTTTTCTGTTTTTTTATGCCTTCTACAATTGTCTAAGCAATCTATTTATAATGGTTGGGTCTGATGGACAATTCCCATCCTTACCTTTCTTATGACGTCATTGCTTACGTCATTGTTTATTATCTTGCACCAGCTACATTATTGGTGCTTTATGACCTAAGCGCTTACGTCATTATGCAATAATATTGAGGGATGCTTCAGATGCACTGTCCTCTTCTTTTATCATGTGGGTGGATTCTATTTTATTATTGCTTTCTTCAGATATTTCCGAGGCGCATAGCTGGCACTTGTGGTCTTCTCTGTCTTTTATCAAATAGCAGAGATTCCTTCTTATCCCTTCAGGGAGCTTTTCTAAAAGTCCAGATAAATTGTAGAATGCTGATTCAAATTCCACCAAGAGTCTCATCTCTCTTTTTTCAATTTCATTTCTTTTACTGGACACAAGCAAAGTATTTCTACTTTTATAATTAATTCTTGTGTGAGATTCCTTCGTTATTTTTTGAGTTCTTTCAAAGACCCTTGCTAATGTGCTGGCTAGTCTTCCTTCATGACTGTAAATTGTTAAATCTTGAATTTGATCAATTGGTTGAAAATTTCCTAGGAAAACGGACATGAATATTACTTGGTGTGCTGGAACCAAGCATTCTTCTTCTTCACTAAAAATAAGTTGACTATTTGTAAATTTTAGGGATACATCCCTTGGATTTACATTGTCAATCATATTTTTAAATCTCTTTACTACATCAACGAATCCTGCAGGAAACTCACTAATAATTTTTAGATCATTAAAAATTAAAATTGTATCAATTAATCCATACTGGAAAAACTGATAAGTGTCAGATGGGGAAGCATCTGGAAAAATAACCAGCTTTGTCAGCTGTTCTTTGGCAATAGGATAATATTCCAAAATTGCCCTTTTTTTTCTTCAGTCCAGTTCAGGACTATATTAAGGGTTTCTCTGATATTTGATCTACAGACCCTTTTCTTTTCCTTGATCTCAGCCCTTGTAGGAATGTTTCTCATTATTCCTGTTCTCTGGGCTTGAATTGGAGCTTTATCTGCTCTTTTTAGGGTTTGCTCTGGATGAAGAGCTTCATATTCCCTGAAGGATTCCTTTGCCTCTTCCAGTGTTAAAAATCCTCCTTTATGAATTATCTTTGATTGATGTGTGAATGGTGCTGCTTTTTCCCAGGCATCATATACTCCTTTCATGGGGTCATTATAAATTACATAATATTTTTTATCTTGGGTGGATTTTTTAATAATTTCAGAAATTATTTTATTTTCTGAAATTTTTTCTTCTCCTGATTTGTCCACCATGCTTAGCTGGCTGAACTCTGATGGTTTTGCTTGTTGTGTTGATTTCATTGCTTCAATGGCCTTCTTGAGGGATTGAATCTGTGTCCTTATTTGCTGACAATGCTTGTATTTTTCGAGTTCTTGTTCCTATTTTTGAATTTCTTGATCTAATGCGTTGTAAACGAACTCCATTCTCTTGTTAATGTATCTGCAATAATATTTTTGTCACCCTTAATATATTCAATTTTTATTGGATATTGTAACAAAAATAATTGTCATCTTACCAATCGTCCATGATTATAATCAACTTTTAAATTATATCGTATGAAACCTGTTAGGTAACTTAAATCTGTCCTTAATGTAAATTCTTTGGGTAGTAAATCAATTTTCTATTTTTTAAGAGTTTTAATTGCTGCTAGAGTTTTCTTTTCATGAGTAGTATATCTCTGTTCTGTTGGAGTAAATGTCCCTGAAATATACCTGCAAAGTAATTCCTTTGGGGAATATTTAGAATCTAGTGATTCTTTTTCTTGTTCCAAACTTTTTATAGCTTTCTTAGCTTTTAGATATCCTGACCAGATTATGTCTGAAACATCTATTTCTACTATTAAGTAGTCGTTCTCTTCTGGAATATAAAGTTCTGGAATCTTTTTACATAATTCTTTGACTCTTTGAATTTGCATACTATCTTTTTCTTCCTGTAACAGCCCAGACCACCCGCTAGCACGATATTGTCCGCTTTGGCACACGGGGAACGAAGCATGCCTTATAAGGGTGTGGATACCTCTCTATAGCATGACGCGTTTTGACGAGTGAGTGTGGGGGGCTTCGGCTAGCATCCCTATCGTCAAAGGCAAAACCGTGAGGCCTTGTGTGCCAAAGCGGACAATATCGTGCTAGCGGGTGGTCTGTGTAACACCCTAATATTCAAATCCTTATGCTCGAGTCATAAGTCAATGATATTACGGTGGTACGACTCTCAGGTGGATTTTTAATATATAAATATAGGTAATTTCGAAAAGAGTATTAATCGAGAAGCCTAAAAAGAGTAGAAATAAAATCGCGAAGACGTATCACTCACGTTTCGACAACAAAAGATAAACCGTGAAGCCGAAAACGATATACAGACAAGGCGTAGAGGAGATTAAGAGATAGATAACAGATAGATATATATAACATAAGTAAATAGCCACTAGTCGCGACCCGCGAAGTTTAGGCCGACTAGGGTACAGTATGAAAGTAGATGACAACAGTATATCCTAATCTCTCCCCAAAGGAAACATAAGAGCCTCTATAGGCAAGTTTTAAAAGAGTTCAATACATAATATAATCTTTTCAAAACATAGGTGGAGAGATTCTAATCAAACACAAAGTAGAGGAAATAAAGATCTTCGCCGTCTCTCAGACGACCCACAACTCACTTCTGAGCACCTGGACCTGTATCTGAAAAACAAGAGATATATACGGAATGAGAACCCCGAGCCCATGGGTTCCCAGTACGGTAAAAGTGGCAAATAAATACAATGCACTGCAATAAAAACTCACCAAGCATCCTAAACTCATTTTCACCAAGTATCCAGCCTAGATTCTCACTAATCTATAAATAGGCATCTGTCGTAAGGGAATACTAAATCTAGATCACATCTCGTATGACTCCCAACTCGCTGACTCTCCCACGAATCAGATTTCAGAATCATAAACAAAGCCATCATCAGTCGTGCTGTCTCAGCAATTCTATATCAATATATTAGCACGCGTGGATGGCCAAAAACTCATCGACGCGCAAGCGTCATACGCGCGAACGCGCGGGTTGAAAAATATCCAAACGGCGTGCAAGCGTCAGCCACGCGTACGCGTGGGTGCTCTTGCGCCCAGGCACAAAACTGGCACGACCCTGACACAACTCTCTGGAAAATAGCTGGGCATTTGGTACAGCGCATCGACCATGTTGGAGTATCCCTAAACACCCAAAATCACAAGATTTCAACACTAATTACCCAAAAACGTGTAACAGTGGGGAATTTCGAAAACTGGACAGAGATGAATGGAATACTTACCACAAAACTTAAATAAAATTTTAGAGGATGAGAAGAGCGATGCGTGGCCGCAAACGGCTCGTCAATCGGAGCTCCGTAGCTCAAGTTATGGTGGTTTGAAGATCAAAGAGAGTTAGGTTTTCTCTCTTCTCTTCTCTCTTCCCAATTTCAGCGCCCAACACCCCTTCTTTAGGGCAAAATAAGCTGAAATGCTCATAACTAATGTTTATATATGTTGGGTCTTGGGCCCACTTAGGCCCGGTTCACTTATTTTTGCCCATTGGCCCAATTTTGGGCCAAAACCTTTAAGATTAGCGCTCTAAATTGCACTTTAAATATTTCTACCTTCCCTAATTATAGTTCCTCATTTATTAATATTATTTACCCATAATCAATTTCCTCAGCTGTAGTACCAGACAGATCTCAGCTGGTACTGCCGGTCAAAATTTCACTGCGCGCTTTTACGCAGAAAACTATGTTTTCCGACTCGGAAAAATTCACTAAATCCAAATATCATATTTGAATTATCGAATTCCAATTGCCAAATCTTCCAACCATATTCGCTCTTATTTAACTTATTATTTAATTAATTTCGGTTAGACCGGGTATTACAGTCTGGGCTGTTACAGATGGTATCAGAGCCAGAACCCGGATCGATGTGCCAGCGAGGGAGCTGGACTCCCTTAGGGGGGTGGATTGTAAGGCCCACATCGGTTGGAGAGGGGAACGAAGCATGCCTTATAAGGGTGTGGATACCTCTCCCTAGCATGACGCGTTTTGACGAGTGAGTGTGGGGGGCTTCGGCTATCATCCCTATCGTCAAAGGCAAAACCGTGAGGCCTTGTGTGCCAAAGTGGACAATATCGTGCTAGCGGGTGGTCTGGGCTGTTACAGATGGTATCAGAGCCGGAACCCGGATCGATGTGCCAGCGAGGGCGCTGGGCTCCCTTAGGGGGGTGGATTGTAAGGCCCACATCGGTTGGAAAGGGGAACGAAGCATGCCTTATAAGGGTGTGGATACCTCTCCCTAGCATGACGCGTTTTGATGAGTGAGTGTGGGGGGGTTTCGGCTAGCATCCCTATCGTCAAAGGCAAAACCGTGAGGCCTTGTGTGCCAAAGCGGACAATATCATGCTAGCGGGTGGTCTGGGCTGTTACAGATGGTATCAGAGCCGGAACCCGGATCGATGTGCCAGCGAGGGCGCTGGGCTCCCTTAGGGGGGTGGATTGTAAGGCCCACATCGGTTGGAAAGGGGAACGAAGCATGCCTTATAAGGGGGTGGATACCTCTCCCTAGCATGACGCGTTTTGACGAGTGAGTGTGGGGGGCTTCGGCTAGCATCCCTATCGTCAAAGGCAAAACAGTGAGGCCTTGTGTGCCAAAGCGGACAATATCGTGCTAGCGGGTGGTCTGGGCTGTTACAGATGGTATCAAAGCCGAAACCCGGATCGATGTACCAGCGAGGGCGCTGGGCTCCCTTAGGGGGGTGGATTGTAAGGCCCACATCGGTTGGAGAGGGGAACGAAGCATGCCTTATAAGGGTGTGGATACCTCTCCCTAGAATGACGCGTTTTGACGAGTGAGTGTGGGGGGCTTCGGCTAGCATCCCTATCGTCAAAGGCAAAACCGTGAGGCCTTGTGTGCCAAAGCGGACAATATCGTGCTAGCGGGTGGTCTGGGCTGTTACACTTCCCATTTCCATTCTTTTTTATTACTTATTTTTGGAAATAAGTTTTTAGTGTATTCTGTTATATTCTTTAAAAATCCTTGATCAGAAATATAATTTATACACCCTAAAAATCTTTGTAATTGTTTTCTATCTTCTATTTTATTAGGAAATAAATTTACCTTTTCTAAAACATTTGGTTGAAGTTTTAACTTTCCTTGAGTGGATAGAATTAATCCAAGAAATTCTATTTCTTGTTTTGCTATTCTTTCTTTCTTTTTGCTAAGAACTAATCCTTTTTCTTTACATCTTTCTAATACTATTAATAATTTTTGAAGATGATCTTCTTTATCCTGTTTTGTAAAAATTAATATATCATTAATGTAAACTAAAACAAATTCATTTAACTCTTTTAGATTTTCTTCCATAAATCTTTGATAGATACCCGGGGCTTGTTTTAATCCGAATGATAAAACATTCCATTCATAAAGCAACACACTTGTTGATTCTTTTGTTGGGCAAGTAAAACAGTTAATTTCTTTGTTTTTTCGTCTAAACGAAGTTGCCAATATCCTGATTTTGCATCGAGAGATGAAAACCAAGTTGCTCCTTTAATTTTTTCTAAAATAGAATCTTTTCTTGGAAGTTTATGAGCATCACTAACAGTTGCTTCATTCATCTTCTTATAATTAATTACCATTCTTCATTTTCCCCTTTTAATTTCATTATTGTTTTCGACATAAAAGGCTGGAGCCGCATGAGAACTTTTACTTAATCTTATAATTTCTTTTTCCAAAAGATCTTTACATTCTAATGAACTCTTCTCTATCTCTTGCAGAATAAGGAATTTTATTTGGAATATTTATTTCCTTTGTAGGATCTTTTAATTTAATGCTTACTAATTCTTTATTTGTATTTTTAATATCTAAAGGATTATCAGCGCAAATTTCACCCAAAAGTTCTTCTATTTTTATTTCAAGATTATTTTTTGGGATATTTATCTTAAAATATAAATTTAAATAATATGTTTCTAATATAGAAAATATTTTAAATTTTAAAATCTTATCTATAGTAGTAGTTGGTATTTTTATACGTTTTAATTTTTGATTTATTGAAGAATCGTGTGGAGCTTTTAAAACTATATATGTTAACTCTTGAATGAATGGATGATATAGCTTTAAGAAATTATTTCCTATTATAAAATCCATTCCAGAATCTAACATATATATGGATGGAACAATGAACATATAATTTTGAATAAATATTTCAGCCATTTCTACTTTTTGGTCAATTTTATGTATTGATTTGTCAGCTATTCTAACTCTTAATGGTTTCTTTAAATTTTTCCAATCAAGTTTTATATTTGTACTAGCAAAGCATTGTGTTGCTCCAGTATCTATGAAAGTATTTATAAACTTTTCTGTTATTTTTATAGTAATCCACTCCTGCCACTTGTCCAAGATGCATGTTGAAGGCTGAATCAATTTCTCATGCTTTGTTCCAATGCCCCCTGTCTTCAATAATATGGAGCCTAAGCTTAATAACCCCTGACCTATGGATGAGAGAAGAAGAAACTTTTTTCAATTGGTGGCAACGAGTCTTATCCTGGGCAGTGGCTCAATTCAACGGTAGACAAAAGACCCTCCTCATAGCGGCGTTGTGTTGGAGCACTTGGAAAGCGAGGAATCGGTGTGTTTTTGAGAAGGTAATAAGCCCAGCACCAGAGATAGTAAAAGAAGCTAGCAATTTAGTGCGTGAACTCGTGAACCATACCTGATAGATGCTACTTTTTCTTTACTCTTACTTTATTCTTCTTTAAGCTCTTAGTCTTTCAGTCACAGCTGATGATAAATGGGAATACCCAATTCTTTTGTACTTCCTTATGGAAACACTTTTATTTTATATTAATAAAATAATATTTATCTTTGGAAAAAAAAATAAATGTAGCATTATTGCTCAGTCTCTGAGTCTGTTTCTGAGACATATTCAAAAATATAGTCTAAGTTATCATCTGATTCTTCTAATGGTTCCATGAAACAAAACTTAGCAATTTCTAATTGTTTGGTAAGGTCCTTTTTATCCTTCTTTTTTGGACATTCATTTGCATAGTGTCCTTCTTCTTGGTAATACCAACACTTACAATTTTCTTTTTTATTTGGGCAATAGTTATTTTTTTTTTCTTTTGTTTTTATTGTTATTTCTTTTTCTAAAATACCTCTTTTTTCTCCAGTTTGGATAGTAATATTTCTTCAAGCATATCTACTATAGAATTTAATTGTGGATTAAAAGTATGATAAAGATGTGGGAAATCATTTCCATGGTAACATCTTTTAGAAATTCCGTGTGAAATATAAGTTTTTTCAGAAAAATTATTTTGAGAAAAATAATTTTGTATTGATTTTAAGAATTCGGTGTCATTACAATTAATATTAGTTAAAATTATTAGTTTTTGATCTATTAATTTTGATAATTTAATTATTTCTTCTTTTAAATCTTCTAATTTACTTTTTTCCATTAGGTGACGCTTTTCTTATAAAATGCTATAGTTTTAAGTGTTTTTTAGTAAAAAGTATGATTTTAAAATGTATGATTTAAGTCTTGCCACGTAAGTGTCTTTAAAAAATTATTTTTGGGATCTTTATTTAAGTGATGGCCATTTATATTTCTTTCAAATTGCACTAGGATAGTACCAATCATATATTTTTAATAGTACTCAATACGTTCTTCAAGAACAAATTTAGATAAACTTCTTTGTCTTTTTATTTTTTATAAATAAAAATGTAAAAGAGGGAATCTATTA
>NC_029787.2:18528630-18529131 GCF_000816755.2 Arachis ipaensis
CTTTTTTACATCAATATCTAATAAAAAAAATAAGAAAAGAAAAACATAAGCAACATTAGAAATAAGATTTTTTCTAAGAAGAAGCGGACGCAAGCAGATCTTAAAAATATGGTAGCATTTGCTATTACTTTAAAAATGTTAATTGAAGCATGTACAAAAGATTTTTTAGTTTGTGTTGATTGAACTATATTTTAATTTCTCTATAAATATCAAAATAAACCTGTATTCAAAAAAGCGATAAGAGAAAAGAACTTGAAAAAAATAATAATGCAAAAAGAGTTCTTAGAAAATTAGAAAAGTACAAAAAAACAAAAGAAAAAAGAGAGGAGACTGAGAAAACTTATATAAAAAAAAAGCTAAAAAACAATCTAGAGAAATCATTTAGTAAAAAATTTAAAAATGATATTTTAAAATTTTAATGCATGAAAATAAAAAAAAGAGACCTATAAATTTGAATCCAAGAAAAAGAGAACAAATAAAAAAATTTCATAAAAAAAGGAG
>NC_029787.2:18529287-18536295 GCF_000816755.2 Arachis ipaensis
AAAGAAAGGAGAATTCAAAAAACATCATCAACTAAATTTTGGTATATTATTTAGTATTAATTTATATTTATTTATTTATTTAAATAAAAGATACTTATATTGTTTATCAAAAAGATAATAATAACAAAAGAGAAGACGTTCACTTATCTAAAAATATCTTTAAAATTTTTCCTTTATTTGCTATTATAATGCTATGTGTGTTAGAAAATATGTTTTCTTTTTCTTTGTTCTATAACAAGTGTTCTTAGTATTTTTTATCTTTATCTTTTTTATTTACGAAAATATATAAAATATAAAATTTTACAAAAATGCAAATTCTTTCACATTTAATTGCTGATGGGTAAGTTCAAAATTAAAATTAAAGTCTAGAGTTTAGTATAGTACTTAAAATTCAATTTTGGAGACCAATACATCATAATATAATACAATTAAAAGTTATGACTATTTTAATGTGCAGATTCAATGTTAGAGATTATCTTAAGGATTTAAAAATTAAACTAATTATCAAATATAAATTCACTCAAATAACTAAATAGAGTCTTATCTTATTTATTTTATTCAAGTAATTTTTTATTCAAATTATATTCTGTTTTTTCATTTAATAAAATCTCTAATAAAAGAGTGAACTAATTATTTTAGATAAAGTTAAATTTAAAAATAAAAATTTAATTTTGGACAAAAAGAGTAATAAAATTTAATTTTATAATAATTAATCATATGTCAGTTTCAAAGAATATCATACTAGTGTCCGACCATTGGATGTTGATATGAACACCTTTGACCCCACTCTTATCAAAGGTTGCTATGTAGGAACTCATAGTATGGAATTGGTTCCTAAGGCCAAAGAGAACTTGGCCATCATCTCTACTTGCATAGAGAACCAATGGGCTCGACTCTCAGCCTACATGACTGAGAAGAATGAGTGCATGGAGAAACGTGTAGACTGTATATATGACCTGGACCCCTTAGAGTTTAAACGGTCCAATTTAATTTCTGAAGATTTTTATAATAAAAAGTTTGAAGTACAAGATCCTTTTCATGAAGTCGAGATTGATGGAAAAGTGTGAGTGACTTACATTAGCCGATGCCTAGATCCTGAATTCAAGAAAGACTCGATTGAGGTCTTGAAAAAAATACTAAGATTATTTTGCTTGGCAGTATGAGGAGATGCCTGGTTTGGTCAGATCTTTTGTTAAACATAAGCTCCTTCTCGTTGAGAATGCTCAACCAATTAAGCAAGCTCCTAGACGTTTTGCTCCTGAAATTATAGTGAAGCTCAAGGAGGAAGTCAAACATTTATTAAAAGCTGGGTTCATTTGTACAGCTACATAAGTCTAATGGATTACTAATATTTTTCCTGTTATTAAGAAAAATAGAAAGTTAAGACTTTGTATTGATTTCATGGATTTGAATAAGGCTACACAAAAAGCTGAGTATCATTGCCAATCGCAGAGATGTTGATTAATTCTGCCGTAAGAAGCGAACTTTTGAGCTTATGGATGTCAAAGAAAGCCTTTTGATGTCCTGGAACCATTGGCACTCATGAATGGTTAGTTATACCATTTGAATTGAAACATATTGGAGGTACTTACCAGAGAGCGATGAACTCGATCTTCCATGACTTTATTGGTAAGTTTATGAAAATTTACATCGATGATGTGGTAGTTAAATTTGAGTTGAAACAAGCTTATTTGTGTAATTTAGAGATGGATTTTCAACGAATGAGATATCATCGATTTAAGATAAACCTATTAAAATATGCTTTTGGTGTATATGCAGAAAAATTTCTAGGATTCATTGTGCAAAAAAAAAGAGTGACTGTCGACACCACTAAATGCCAAGCTATTTTTGACTCATCTTCTCTTCGAAAAAAGAAAGAACTACGTACAGTCTTTCTTAGGTAAAGTAAATTTTCTCTGATGCTTTAAATTTAACTGAGAAAATAAAAAAATTTACTCCTCCATTGAAATTGAAGTAGGGAGAAAAATTCAGATAGGAGGAGGAGCACCAGAAGGCTTTTGATGAAATAAAGCAATATTTAACTTCACCACCAAATAAAATTCTTCGATTTCAAAGGGTCCTTCCCAATTTTTTCTTTAAAACTTAATTGTTTCAAAGTATGAAACGATAGGTTTTCCTGAATCATGTGCTCCTCACGTGCTTCTTTTAAATTTTCAAATTTTGAAAGATGGTTATAAGAAGATAAAATAGTTTGTGCATTTCTAAAAATGTTATAACGTATCTAATGGGCTTTAGTGGGCCTTTATTCATTCAAACCCTTTTATATTCCTCAGTCTTCATCGTTGTTCATTGCTCTCATTTTTCAGCGAACACTTCTAAAAAATTCTTCATCTTCTACAAAAGCTTTTTCTCACATTTTCTTGCAAATCATTCTTCATTTGAAAATTTTATTTCCATGGCTACTCAATTCAGTCTTCACTCTAGTAGTACTTCGGCTGTTACGACTGCCTCATCTTCATCCACTACTATAGATGTAACTACTACCACCAACATTCCTGTTACTACCTCTACTGCAGGAATAATCATGGCATCGGCCTCTATCTTTGTCGCCAGAGCTACTACTGCTGCTCCAGGTGGAACCTCTGCTACTCCCGCTTCTTCGTCCTAGGAGGGTGATGACGACGTTCACATCGTAGGTCCTCTACCTCTGGTGACCAGCGTGTCACAATTTTATAATGATGATGGGACTTTAAGATCTCCTAATCCAGATGTGGAGACCACCACCTTATGGGGTAGCCAGGTACTACTTCCATTTCAAGTCTCCAATATCACATATTCATTCCTAGGTCCAATCTCCACCTTAGAACAAATTAAGTCGATTTCTTCTTTCTTTCCTTCTCCTCCTGAACACCTTCTTTACAAAAGAATTAAGACTACTTAGTTTGCCAGTCGAGTCTTTAGAACCACACCCCCAAATTAGTCGAGCTCATCTTTTTTGACATAGCTGTCGAAACTTTCATCAACTTACAAATTTTTATGGAAGTCTCTAGGTATAGTATCTGTTGTTTGACTTTCTACTTATGACCTCTGATAAACTACTATTTTATGGTTTATATTGTGTTTAATTGTGTGGTTTTATCATGATCTTTGCCCACTTATTCATTAAATAAGCATGCATTTATATTTCCTTCCTAAAGATGTTTTATGGTTGAAAACTTGCTTTCTAGAGACTTTTAATTATGTATTTTATTTCTCCTTTATTCCATTTGATGCCGTGATCTGTGTGTTAAGTGTTTCAGGCTTTATAGGACATGAATGAGTTGGAGATTGGAAGGGAAGCCTGCAAAACTGGAAGGAACACAAGAAATTGAGGAGATGACCAGCGAGAGGCGATGTGGCCGCATGGAGGACGCGACCGCGCGGAAGAGAGCAAATTGCAGTGACTCGGTCGCATGGATGACGCGACCGTGTGGCATGGAACAGTACGAGTGACGCGGCCGCGTGGACGACGCGGCCGCGTGGACGACGCGCCCGCGTGGTAAAGCGAAACGCGAATGACGCGTCCGCATGGACGACGTGATCGCGTGACGTGCGCGATCTGCATAATTTGCATAATCGCTGGGGGCGATTGCGGGCCGTATTTTGACCCAGTTTTCGGCCCAGAACAGCAGACTAGAGCCAGAGAACATGCAAAAACCAAAGAGAACATTCATTCTACACAGTTTTAGTTTTGAGATCTAGTTTTACTCCTCCCCTAGGTTTTCTCTCTAGACATTCATAGTTCTTAGGATTTAATTTTCGATTGCTCTTTGCATTGGGACACTAAGAAGAGTTATTACCTCATCAAGACTTCGTCATTCTAGTTCGTTTTCTTTACTTGGCTTACTCTTCCATGTTCTTTGCTTTGTTTAATTTTACCACTGGAATATTTTAGGATTATTTAATACAAGGATTACTTTTATTTTTAATTGACTATTTTAATTTTTATTTACAATGTCTTTCTTTAATTCCTTTTCATATGCTATGAAATTTACATTCACAATGAGCGAGTAGTTCCCTAACTTGATGGGGAGTTGATTGAAAGGAACCCTTGAGTTGGAAGGTTCAAGAGAAAGATTGTAATTGGGTTATTGTTGGTTTGCTCTCTAGTTCCTGACACCAATCATCCCAAGAGTGGATTGGGACTTGTGGATAGAACAGCATTCCAACTTGTTTGACCTTCCCCTACTTAGTAAGGGATAACTAAACGAATAACTCTCAATTGTCAATTAATCTTGAGAGTATTCCATCAAGAATAGGGCTTCCATGTAATCAACTCCCAGTCAAGGCTTTTATTTACATTATTCAATTTCTCCAATTTAATTTCCTGTTTACTCAACTCAAACATTTTTGAAAATATCTGATTAATAAAATAGCACACTTTTCTGCAACTTGTTGGGAGACGACCTGGGATTCATACTCCCAGTATTTTAATTTCAATTTTCTGTGATACCTTTCTAAATTAATAGGCAGATTTCTGGCGAGTTAAGAACTATACTCGCAACGTATATAATTTAACAATTTTTAATTCGCCAATTTTTGCCCGCATCAATTTTTGGCGCCGTTGCCGGGGAGTTGCAATAGAGTGCTAAAGTTATTAATTAGAATTTATTTATTTGCATTTTATTTTATTGTTGTTACTATGAGCTGCATGTTTCTTTCGTCAAATGACGCGTTCACTTCCTGATCCGCGCTTGACAATATTCGATCCTGAAATTGAAAGGACTATTTCATGAATAAGGCGAGCTCGGCGTCGGTTAGTCCTCTCTGAGGGCGAATCTGAAACGTCAGTTGAGGAAGAAACCAGCCCCCGTTCTACTGATTCGGTTGATTCACGTGCAGAAGACATGGCAGCTAGAAGAGTTACCATCCAGGAGGAAGGAGTCCCTGATTTTACAATGCAACCGTTTCAAGCGCATCACCCAGCGGTGGCTACAGATTTTGAAATAAAGACCGCACTGCTCAATTTGATGCCCAAGTTTCATGGCTTACCTGCTCAAGAGCCTATCAAGCACCTGAGAGATTTCCAGGCAGCCTGTTCTACTGTCAGGCGTGGTGGTGCAGATGAAACTTCAATTTTGTTGAAAGCTTTTCCGTTTTCTCTTGAGGGAAAAGCAAGAGAGTGGTACTACACTCAACCCCTAGCAAATGTATCCAACTAGGATACACTCAGAAAAGAATTTTTGGAGAAATTCTTTCCATCTGAAGTTACTGATAAACTGAGGAAAGATATTTCCACAATTGTTCAAGATGACAACGAGACTCTCTTTGAATACTGGGAGCGCTTTAATAGTCTTCTGGAAGCATGCCCCCACCACATGATTGACAAGATAGTGTTACTCAGCTATATCACACAGGGTATGAGGCCCCAAGATAAGACCACATTGGAAAGTGCTAGCAATGGGTCTATGAAGAAGTACAAGACCACTGATGAGGCATTGCAATTGATCAGCGACTTAGCTGAATCTACTAGGAACCACAGGCAGAAGCAAGGCCATTCAAAAGCCATTGCAGAAGTATCCTCTAGCAGAGAGACTGCTGCTCTAGCTCAAAGTATCTGTGAAATGACCAACTTGCTGAAGCAAATGCAATTGAATCAACAACAAGTTCAGCAAGCTCAACTTCCTTCACCACAGCAAAGTCAATAGTTAGTCCCACAGAGAGTTTGCGGAATTTGTGCTAACTACAGCCATTATACTGATGAATGCCCGCAGCTCCAACAGGAAGACAACATGGTGGCATCCACTCATAACTTCTATGACCGCCCCAACCAAGGGTACAATCAAGGTGGAAATCATAACCATGGATGGCAGGACAATTCTAACCAGAATTGGAGGGACAACAATAACAGAGGAGGCAGAAATAATCAGAGAAATCAGAGGTGGAATAATAACAACAACAGGCAGCAGAACCAACCTTATAGAGCACCTCACCTGAGGCAATCCCAAGGACCACAGAATACTCAACAGCAGACCTCTCAAATTGCCTATCCTTCTTCATCTCCTAATGATGAGTTACTACAATCTATTGAGCGGAGACAACAGACCATGGAAAATAACATTAATGCCAGTCTGAATGGTCTGACCGCTACTTTGCAAGCTCTTGTCTCACAGATTGGATCAATGCAAAATTCCAGTAATCAACCTTCAAGCTCCACTGGAATTCCCTCTCAACCATTACCCAGTCCAAAGGGAGGCATTAATACCATCACCCTAAGGTCCGGAACCACACTACAGGAGAGGAATCAGGAGGAGCCAAGCTCACCAGAACACGCCTCAGCTGAAGAGGTAGTAGAGATAGAAGATGTTGAAGAGGAAGAGGACATACAGGACATAACTGAAAAAGAAGAAGTCCAACCACAGGAGGAAGTACCAAAAGGCGCAGACACTGCAGAAAACACCACTCCTATTCAATTTCCACAACTTGCAAGGAAGCCCAGGAAGCAGCTGGAATCCGGTCCCAAAATGGTATAAATATTCAAAAAGGTTGAGGTAACCATTCATCTTTTTTATGTTATTCAACAGGTACCTAAATATGCAAATTTTCTAAAAGATTTATGTATACATAAAGAAAAAATTAATGAATTAGAAACTATTCCTTTAGGTAGTTCCATATCTGCTTTAATGGGAGGATTACCTGAAAAGTGTAGTGACCCAGGTCCTTGTATAGTTAGTTGTACTATTGGTGGTGTAGTAATTTATGATTGTATGTGTGATTTAGGAGCATGTGTTAGTATAATGCATTTGTCTATATATGATATTTTGAGGCTCCCTCCCTTAAAAAGGTCGGCAGCTCGTTTTGTGTTAGCAGATAAAAGCATTATTACAGTGGCTGAAGTTGCTGAAGATGTTTTAGTGAACATTAAAGGGCTTACATTTCCCACTGATTTTTATATCTTGGAGATGCCCCATAATGACTCAGATAAGCCATCATCAATCCTACTTGGAAGACCATTCCTAAAGATATCAAAATTCAAATTGGATGCTTTTTCAGGAACATACTCTTTTG
>NC_029787.2:18536377-18552281 GCF_000816755.2 Arachis ipaensis
AACTAATAAAAACATCCCTAAAAGTAACTAGATTCTACTAAAAACATACTAAAAATAATGCCAAAAAGCGTATAAATTATCCGCTCATCACACACTGGACAAGGTCCAAGTGTGGGGACCCTCTTGACTGACAATGAGGGCACTTCGGCATTTTCACAAGCTCCAGACAATCCAGAGCCTACCCATGATCAGAAGTTGGAATTAAAACAAGTTGTCAAAAAGGAAGTGACCAGACTATTGGAAGCAGGTATCATCTATCCCATTTCAGATAGTGAATGGGTCAGCCCAGTACAAGTGGTGCCCAAGAAGTCTGGAGTCACTACAGTAAAGAATGAGCATGGAGAGCTCATAGCAACTAGAGTTCAGAACGCTTGGAGAGTCTGCATTGATTACAGGCGTCTCAACCAAGCCACCCGTAAGGATCACTACCCACTTACATTCATTGATCAAATGCTGGATCGCCTGTCAAGTAAATCACATTATTGCTTTTTAGATGGTTACACAGGTTATTTCCAGATTCATATAGCTCCTGAAGATCAGGAAAAGACCACTTTTACATGTCCTTTTGGGAGTTATGCTTACAAGAGAATGCCCTTTGCCTTGTGCAATGCACCAGCTACTTTCCAAAGGTGTATGATGAGTCTTTTCTCTGATCTTATTGATGACTGTATGGAGGTTTTTATGGATGATTTTAGCATTTATGGTGATTCTTTTAGCCTTTGCTTAGATGGATTATCTAGAGTATTAGATAGATGTGTTAATACAAACCTTGTATTGAATTTTGAAAAATGTCATTTTATGGTAAAACAAGAGATTGTATTAGGACATGTGGTATCTAATAATGACATTTCTGTAGACCCAGCAAAGGTGAATGTTATTTCTAGTTTACCTTACCCCTCCTCTGTGAGGGAAGTCCGTTCGTTCCTTGGCCACGCAGGTTTTTACAGGAGATTTATTAAGGACTTTAGTAAGGTAGCACTTCCCTTATCCAGATTACTGCAGAAGGATATTGAGTTCGAGTTCAGTGAGGATTGCAAACAAGCGTTTGATAAGCTGAAGGCCGCCCTGACTCAAGCTCCAATTGTGAGAGGACCAGACTAGAGCAAACCATTTGAAATTATGTGTGATGCTTCCAACCATGCAGTAGGAGCAGCACTGGCTCAGCGTGAAGGTAAGGACCCCTTTGTTATTGCTTATGCGTCTAAAACTTTAGATGCCGCTCAGTCTAATTATACTACTACTGAGAAAGAGCTTCTTGCTATTGTTTTCGCTCTAGATAAATTCCGAGCCTATCTACTTGGTACAAAGGTAGTAGTGTACTCAGACCACGCAGCTCTAAAGTATCTGTTAGCTAAAAAGGAGTCCAAACCAAGGCTTATACGTTGGATACTGCTATTACAAGAATTTGATTTAGAAATAAAGGATAGGAGTGGTAACCAGAATTTAGTGGCAGACCACTTGAGTCACCTTGAGCACATTAAGGATGATTCTACTCCTATAGATGATAATTTCCCATTTGATAACCTGCAAGCAGTATTTGAGATAGTCCTTTGGTATGCGCCTGTAGCTAATTATCTAGTTAGCCGCACCTTTCCTCCAAACTTTTCTAAGCATCAAAGAGACAAGCTGAAAAGCGAGTCTAAATATTATATATGGGATGACCCATATTTATGGAGATGTGGCGCTGACCAGGTAATTAGACGGTGTGTGCCTCAATCAGAATTCCAGTCCATCTTAGAGGCCTATCACTCATCTGAGAGTGGAGGACATTTTGGCCCTCAAAGAACTGCTAGAAAAATCTTAGACTGTGGATTCTGGTGGCCTACTCTTTTTAGAGACGTTGCTGAATTTTGTAGAACTTGTATCCCATGCCAAAAATTTGGTAATATATCCAGAAGGGATGAGATGCCTCAACAATATATGCTTTTCTGTGAAATTTTTTATGTTTGGGGCATTGACTTCATGGGTCCATTTCAAAATTCTAACGGTTATTTTTATATATTGTTAGCTATGGATTATGTTTCTAAATGGGTGGAAGCAATTCCTACCCTCAATGATGATGCTAACACTGTTGTTTTCTTTGTGAGAAACCATATTATTTGTCGCTTTGGATCACTACGAGCAATCGTGAGCGATCAAGGCACCAATTTTTGTAACAGGAGACTAACAGGATTGATGAAGATGCATGGGATAATTCATAAAGTTGCAACAGCTTACCATCCCCAAACTAATGGGCAAGTCGAGGTGTCAAATAGAGAGATAAAGTGTATCTTGCAGAAGATAGTAAAGCCTCATAGAAGAGACTGGAGCACCAGGCTACAAGATGCACTCTGGGCATACAGAACAGCATACAAAACACCCATTGGGATGAGTCCTTTTCGCTTAGTTTATGAAAAAGCTTGTCATCTCCTAGTTGAAGTAGAGCACAGAGCCTTTTGAGCAATCAAGGAGTGCAATATGGGAATTGAGAAAGCCGGAGCTGAAAGGAAGTTGCAACTGCAGGAACTGGAAAGCCTTCGCCTAGAAGCTTATGAGAATTCAAGACTATACAAGGAGAAGATGAAGGCTGTACATGATCAGCACATCAAGAGGAAAGAGTTCCAACCTGGGGACTCAGTCCTCCTTTACAAATCTCGACTGAGGCTCATGCCCGGCAAGTTGAGATCAAGATGGGAAGGTCCATACAGAGTAGAGAAGGCCGAACCGTACGGAGTTTATCACCTTAGCCATCCTTCGAGCTCTGAGCTTATCAAAGTTAATGGACATCGTTTAAAGCTGTACCATGGCAAAAAGCGGAAAAAGACAAGGAACTTGAGATCTTCCTCTTGGAAGATCCCCATATAGCAGAAGATTGAGCTAGTGGAGCGTCCAACTTACGGACGTTAAAGCAAAGTGCTAGGTGGGAGACAACCCACCATGGTATGATCGTTCTTTTCTTTATTTTTAGTTTTTCTATTCAATAACTCTTCTCTTTATCAGTACATTTCGTGCATCTGCATTTGCATATTCTTAATTTTAAAAAAAAATCTCACGCGACGCGACCGCCTTAATGACGCGTCCGCGTCGCAAGGAGATGGGTGAAAAATAAAAAATGAACAAAAAGTCACGCTGGAGCGTGGCTGGAGGCGTGCCAGTGGCACAAATCGTCCCACGCAATCGCGTCGCTGATGCGACCGCGTCATACGGGAATAATGGCCTCCCACGCGACCATGCGCATCACGCGGCCGCGTGACCAGGATTTCGGCGTAATAATGGTGCACAGTTGAAAGTTATGCTAGAGTGGTGTTGGACTGGCACTGGACGCGTAGTCCCCTTCACGCGACCGCGTCCCCCACGTGGCCGCGTCGTACCCCAAAAACTGCCCACTTACGCGATCGCATGCCCCATGCGATCGCGTCACCTAAATTTTGGCATTTAATGATTTCGAACAGAGAGTTGTGCGAGTGCGAGACAACCCTTGCGCCACTGGCACAAACCGGGTCACGCGACCGCGTGACTGACGCGACCGCGTCAATCACCTTAAGCGCAAGTTGTGCGACCGCGTGCCCCATGCGATCGCGTCGCTTGCGGCGCACAGTTTTCCTAATTTTGCCAAATATCATATCTTTTTCTCCCCAAATCCTATTTTCTCTTTTCCCTTCTTATTTCTTCCTTCTCCCTTCTTTATTCTATCTCACCTTTCACTCTCTCTCTCTCTCTTTCACCTCCATTAACAAGGTTTTATTTTCTTCTTCCCTCTTTCCTTTTCTATCATTCTTCTTATTTTATATGTTATTTTTTTTTCTTTTCTTTTTCTTTTCATTATTCATATTTTCTTTCTTCTTATTTCCTTTTTACATGGTGTTAGAATTTTATTTGAGTCATTATTCTTCATTATATGCTTGTGGATTGTTGCAAATTGTTTGGCAATTATATATTATTTTCTTTAAAGGGTTGCTTGCATGTTAACTTTAATACTTTCTGTTCATACCCTGGGTCGAGTTACCCGACCTGGGATGATTGGCGACAAAGCGACCGACCTCTTCAGGTCAGGCTAGTCGACCTCTTCTCAAAGAGGTCGGCCAAATCGACAGGAGAGCCCAATAAAGGGCCCAAATAGAGGAACACGACCCAAATCCACAGGCCATCCGAGCCTATAGAGATAAGGGCGGTTCCCTTGAAGATAAGCTGACCTCAACTCAAAGATAAAGATAAGATAAGATAACTAACTTATCTTATCTAGAAAAGTCAGCCCACTCTACTATAAATACAATGGAGCACCCAGGTATAACTCATACTCTGATTCTACAAAAAACCTGTTTAATACCCATGCTAACTTAAGCATCGGAGTCTCTTGCAGGTACCCCCCACCCTTCGGTGGCCAAGGATCAGTAGTACAGCAAGTCCAATAAGTTGGACACAACAACTCCGGCCGCCACCAGCCAGCCGGACACGTCATCTCCGACCAGTACCGAAGATCTCATCCGAGATCGACCTCCAGTTTCAGGTAACCCTCGAAACATTGGCGCCGTTGCCGGGGAACCTAAAAGTCATCCCAAAACCTTGGTGGACGGCCATGACACCGACCATGACTCAGATCTGGATAACAGAACACCGCACAAGAACGCGGACACTACACTAAAGGATACTCCGGAATCCAACGGGGACAAAAACTCACCAAATCCGGGAGCCATAGAAGCACTTCAAGATCGCTTAAAGCAACTTGAAAAAGAAACCCAGCAACAACGGGAGATCGGAAAGGATCTGCAAAGAGAGGTACGGCGACGTCGAGAACTGGAAGAAAAACTACAGCAACTAGAAGCCGACCTCAAATCAAAAGCTCCTCAGATCACTCCTGAGGAAAATTCACGCAAAGAACAAGATCCATTCACCAGGGAAATCATGAAGACCAAAATCCCAAAAGATTTTAAGCTCCCGGATATGGTTTTGTATGATGGCACCACAGATCCCAACCATCATCTCAGCAATTTCAGAAGCAGAATGTACCTTACTGATGCCTCAGATGCCGTTCGCTGCAAAGCTTTTCCAACAACTATCACGAAAACGACGATCAGATGGTTCGACAACTTACCTCTGAAGTCCATCTCAAACTTCGACAACCTGGCCAAAAAGTTCCTGGCCAGATTCTCCATCCAGAAAGTTAAGGCCAAGCACGCACCCAGCTTACTAGGGATCAAGCAAGGAGATCAAGAGAGCCTCCGCAACTACATGGAAAGATTCAACAAAACATGCATGGACATACAAAGTTTACCAACAGAGGCCGCCATCATGGGGCTCATCAATGGCTTACGAGAGGGACCTTTCAGCCAATCTATATCAAAAAAAGTATCCTACCTCCTTAGATGAAGTACATGAGCGAGCAGAAAAATACATCAACATGGAAGAGAATGCTCGGCTGGGAGAAACCTCAAAATCTGGGGCCTCCTACCGAGACAAAGACAAGGACTCCAAAAGGAAAGAAGATCGACAGGGCGAGAAAATAAAAAAATACCACAACTACACTCCTCTCAATGCATCCCTGATCGACGTGTACAAAGAAGTCTGCCATACCGAAAAAATTCCCCCAGCGCGACCACTCAAAGGCAAAAGGGGAGGAGGAAACCGGAAGGAATATTGTGAATACCATCGAATTCAAGGGCACTCTACCAATGAGTGCTTCGACTTGATAAATATCATAGAAAAATTGGTAAGAGAAGAAAAATTAGATCGATTTCTGGCCACCCGGGATGATGACCAAAGAAAAAGACGGAGAGACGAAGATGATGGACGAGCTAAACGGTCATCTCAGACACCAGAAAGACACGTCCACATGATACACGGCGGATTCGTAGGAGGTGGGATCTCCAAATTGTCCCGAAAGAGATATCTCAAAGAAGTATATCATGTCGAGGGAAAGGAGGAAGCACCCGACATCCCGGCGATAACATTCACTAAAGAGGACGCATCCGGCATCATCTCGGGACACGACGATCCCATGGTCATCACTATTATATTGGCAAATGCCAATCTACACCGCACACTAGAAGACCAAGGGAGTTCTGCCGACATCTTATTCAAAACAGCCTTCGACAAACTCGGCTTAGACGAAAAGGAGCTTAGAGCATACCCAAACAATCTATTTGGACTAGGAGACACTCCGATACAACCGCTGGGATATGTATCGCTACACACTACTTTTGGAAAAGGGAACCAATCTAGGACCTTCAAAATAGACTACATTGTGGTCGACGTAAGCTCAGCCTACAATGCTCTCATAGGTCGGACAACACTCAATCAACTCGGCGCAATAGTCTCAACTCCGCATCTATGCATAAAATTCCCAACTACAGAGGGGATAGCCACGATAAAAGCAGATCAAAAGATGGCACGTCGCTGTTATAACGAGAGCTTAAACCTCAAAGGCAGAGGAGAAGAGTTTCATACAATTGAGCTTGGCGGAGCTCAGCGTAGAGAAGAACTTCGTCCGCACCTAGAAGGTGAGGTAGAGAAGGTTCATATTGGAGACACCTCGGACAAAACGACTAATATCGGCACGGTCCTAAGAGGAAACTCAAAAGAATTACTGATACAATTCTTACGAGATAATGTCGACCTCTTCGCATGGAAAGCCGCAGACATGCCAGGCATAGACCTTAGGCTAATGTGCCACAAGTTGGCGGTCTATCCAGGATCTCGGCCGGTGTAGCAGAAGCGAAGAAAACTCGGGCCAGAACGATCCCAAGCTGTGGAAGAACAAGTACAAACGTTACTGGAGGCATGATTCATAAGAGAAGTCAATTACCCACTATGGCTAGCCAACGTCGTCTTGGTGAAAAAATCAAACGGGAAGTGGCGCATGTGCACCGATTACACCGATCTCAACAAAGCCTGCCCAAAATATCCATACCCACTCCCAAGTATTGACGCTCTGGTAGATGCTTCCTCCGGATATAGATACCTCTCGTTTATGGACGCTTATTCGGGATACAACCAAATCCCCATGTATCCACCAGATCAAGAAAAGACCTCGTTCTTAACACCAAAGGCGAACTACTGCTACATCGTGATGCCTTTCGGTCTCAAGAACGCGGGAGCTACTTATCAAAGGCTAATGAATAAAGTCTTCTCAGATCACATTGAAAAAATCATGGAAGTCTATGTGGACGACATGTTGATAAAAACACAAAGCGAAGATACATTATTGTCCGACATGGCTCAAGTGTTTGACACTATAAGGAAACATAACATGAGACTCAACCCCGCAAAATGCACCTTCGCAGTTGAAGCAGGCAAATTCTTAGGTTTCATACTCACACAAAGGGGAATTGAAGCAAATCCAGACAAATGTCAAGCTATACTCAACATGAAGAGCCCAACCTGTGTCAAAGAAGTACAACAACTCAACGGGAGATTGGCCGCCCTATCCCGATTCTTAGCAGGAGCTGCGATAAGATCTCTCCCCTTCTATGCTACTTTAAGAAAGGGAAAACAGTTCGAATGGACGACAGAATGTGAGCAAGCTTTCCGAGACTTCAAGGAGTTCTTAGGACGGCCACCTATCCTATCTCGACCACGAGAAGGAGAACCACTCATATTATATCTCGCAGTAGGAAGCCGGGCGATAGCCTCAGCACTAGTCAGAGAAGACGAAAATGGGCAACAACCCGTCTACTTCATTAGCAAAGCACTACAGGGATCCGAGCTGAACTACCAGAAAATAGAAAAATTTGCCTATACTCTCATCCTAACATCTCGACGACTCCGCTCGTACTTCCAGGCTCACACCATTAAGGTTAGAACTAACCAGCCCATAAAAGGAATATTGCAAAAAATAGATTTAGCAGGCAGAATTCTACAATGGGCAGTCGAGTTGTCAGAATTTGACCTCCAATATGAAGCTCGGACGGCCATCAAATCACAGTATCTGGCCGACTTCATCGCAGAATTCACAGATACCCTGGAAACTCCCACAGAATGGAATCTCTACGTGGACGGTTCCTCAAATAAAACTAGAAGCGGCGCAGGCGTGATAATAGAAAGCAACCAAGGAACCCAAGTCGAGCTCTCCCTCAAGTTCGGGTTCCCGGCCTCCAATAACCAAGCGGAATATGAAGCATTATTAGCTGGTTTGAAGCTGGCTAAAGAGGTCGGAGCTCAAAAACTCAACATTTTCGGCGATTCACAAGTGGTCACATCATAAATAACAGGGAGCTACCAAGCCAAAGACCCCACCATAAAAAAATATTTGGATAAAACCAAGGAACTACTCGGACAAGTCGGGGAACATAAGATCTGCCACATACCCCGCGAACAAAATGCCCGAGCTGATGCACTCTCAAAACTAGCCAGCACCAAACCAGGGGGCAACAATAGAAGCCTCATCCAGGAAATGTTGCAAAACCCGTCAATCTCGGAAGAGGAAAAAGTCCTGGCCATAACAAGTCAAGACCAAGGATGGATGACCCCCATAATCAGCTACCTCAAAGAAGGAACACTCCCCGCAGAAGAAAAGGAGGCAAAGAGGTTAAAAAGGGAGGCACAGTACTACACCATCATAAACAACATCCTATACAAAAGAGGGATCTCAATACCTTTACTAAAATGCGTGCCGACCTCCAACATAAGGGAAGTGCTAGAAGAAATACACGGCGGCATTTGTGACAATCATCTCGGGGCACGAGCTCTCGCAAAAAAAGTACTCCGGGCGGGATTTTATTGGCCAACTCTACAGAAAGAAGCCACAGAATTTGTAAAGACATGTTCACCATGTCAAAAACATGCCAACTTCCACATCGCCCCGCCAGAAGAGCTCATCAGCGTGACTTCGCCTTGGCCGTTCGCAAAATGGGGACTCGATCTTCTCGGCCCCTTCCCACAGGGATCAGGACAAGTTAAATTTCTCATAGTAGGAGTAGATTACTTTACAAAGTGGATCGAGGCAGAGCCCCTAGCCAATGCCACCGCTCAAAGAAGCCGGAAATTCTTAAATCGAAACATTGTCACAAGGTTCGGGGTTCCATATTCAATAACCACAGACAATGGCACCCAATTCACAGATGCAGGCTTCAGAAAACTAGTAGCCGACTTGAATATAAAGCACCGGTACACCTCCATCGAACATCCACAAGCCAATGGGCAGGCCGAAGCTGCTAACAAAGTCATATTGGCCGGATTAAAACGGAGATTACAAGATGCAAAGGGAGCCTGGGCAGAAGAAATGATCTCATCCTAATCCGAAATGATATCGGAACAACTCGACCAGGAGAGGGAAAGCTGGCAGCAAACTGGAAAGGACCCTACCAAGTTGTAGAAGTACTTGGAAAGGGCTACTACAGACTGTCTAAACTCGATGGACAAGAACTTCCCAGGTCATGGCACGCCTGCAACCTCAGAAGGTACTACAGTTAGAAAAGATAAAAGATCTCATCATTGGATGCACTCTTTTTCCTGAAAAGGTTTTTTAATGAGGCACCAAGTTGAGACTCAGACAATCCCATATGTATATATTTGCACTTTTCTTTTAAATAAAATATATTTTAGATACTCTACAAAGATTTCAAAACGCATTAATCTGAAGCATTCATCGTCCGATTATAAAGCAACAGATTGGCAGAAAGTGAAAAACAATTTCACTGCACGATCACGATAAAGACAACCGTCCGATAAAGGTGAAAACGCGATTCACCCAAAGGACGATCTAGAGAGGACAACCACTTTCTACAAATCGGCAAAGATGAACACAGAATAATGTAAGAAGTTATCGAAAGTGATCTAAAAAAAAACCTGACGAGGTCTTACGGATTGCTAAAATAATAACTTAAAGACTGGCCGACGTTGAGAAGTCGGACCAAGTCAACCCAAGTTATAAGTAAACCCTGGAAAGAGGTCTGGCCAACCCTATTAAAGAGGATTACTTTAACTTAGAAGGGCTCGACATGGCAAAGTCAGCCCAAAATGAAAAGTTATTAAAATAGTCCCTGAAAGAGATCTGACAAAGATCCAAGAAAGAAAATTACAAAAAATAACTTAAAGGAGACCGATACAGCCAAGTCGGACTCCTACTACTGAAAAGTTATAAAAGTAATCCCTAAAAGAGACCTAACAAAGGTCCAAGAAAGAGGATTACGAAAATAACCTGGAAAGAGGTCGACCTAACAAAGTCAATCTCCTACAAACAAGTTATAAAAGTAATCCCTGAAGAGACCTGACAAAGGTCCAAGAAAGAGGATTACAAAAAATAACTTAAAGGAGACCGATACAGCCAAGTCGGACTCCTACTACTGAAAGGTTATAAAAGTCATCCCTGAAAGAGACCTAACAAAGGTCCAAGAAAGAGGATTACGAAAATAACCTGGAAAGAGGTCGACCTAACAAAGTCGATCTCCTACAAACAAGTTATAAAAGTAATCCCTGAAAGAGACCTGACAAAGGTCCAAGAAAGAGGATTGCAAAAAATAACTTAAAGGAGACCGATACAACCAAGTCGGACTCCTACCACTAATCCCTGAAAGAGACCTAACAAAGGTCCAAGAAAGAGGATTGCGAAAATAACCTGGAAAAAGGCCAACCTAACGAAGTCGATCTCATACAAACAAGAAGATCGCAAAAGGTAATCCCCGAAAGAGGCCTGACAAAGGTCCAAGAAAGAAGATTACAAAATAAGAGTTTAGCAGGGGACCAACGCAAAGAAATCGGTTACAGAGCGCTAAAGAACACACACAAAGCGAGAAAACCAAACAAGTCAGACCCCTACAACTACAGAGATTCAAGCTACAAAATAAAAACCCAAGGAGGTCGGGTTGCAAGATGTCAGCATTGGCAGAAGGAAGCCTAGCCAAAAAACCTGTTCTTTACAGAGTCTTAAGGCCTCGAAAGGCCACCAACACTTACTATCCAAAAGACGGCAAGCTAATTGTTTGTTTTTCAAAATAAAAAGTTGCTAGAAAAACAACTAAGAAATGTCAGCAATCAAATAAAAAGTTTCCAAATGCCCACAAGCCGGGCCAACTACTTTAAAGAAAAAGATCAACAAGCATCAGAAGCCTTCTCGGCAGCATCAGGAGCCTTCTTGACAGCATCAGAACAAGGAGAGGGGGGCGAGTCTGAATCGGCACCGAATCTACAGTACCATCCTCCCGGTTCAGGATCTGGCAATCCAACTCGGGCCCAACTGGAGGAGCAGAAGAAGTCGGCACCTTGGTAGAAAACACAGGGGGAGGAACCACCTCATCGTCATCACCCTCATCATCAGGGACAATCTTGCCATCCTTGACAACATTATCCAAACTAAAGAGGGTAAGATCGGCCTCGAGAGCAATGATTCGAACTTGTTCTCTCAAGTTCTCATAAGCAGCAGTCACGCTGCCAACGAGATGACCTTGGAGCTCAGCATAGTCTTCCCGGGCATTGTCAAGCTCCTCTCTCAGGCGCCTCCCCTCCCTATAGGATGTAACATAGCTATCCTTATGCATCAAGGCTGCGTCTTCAGCCAACCTCAAAGAAGCAGCCAACGCTTCAGAACTCGCCTTCTCGTTCTCCAAGTCTTTTTCCAGCTTAGTCACCTTCACCTCAAGCTCCTCCTTCAGTCCCTTCATCCGATCGAATTCTTGTTTCGCCTCCTCCACAAACACCTTGGTAGCATGGAGAGGGAGATTCTGAGCAGTCCGATATATGGCAGCCGACATGTATGCCATCTTAACATGATTTCGAGCCATAAATTCCAAGTGATGAAGGATGGACACATCGTCCATGGAAAGAGCACCGTAGGGACCGATTTGTTAATCCACGAATTCAATAGCATTAAAATCAGGAGCATCGAGGTCAAAAGGCTCAGCAGTCTTTTGTTTTTTATTGGGAGGAGCAACAGAAGGGGCAGCAGAGGTGACTTGAGGATCTGCCAAACGAACTCGGGGAGTAGGGATCACCTTCTTCACCCCGGCAGAACTCTGCACCGATGGCTTCTCGCGCACTTGGGAAGATCCCTCCCCAACCGCCTGGGCAGCAGCATTTCTGGCAGCAGTCGCCCTCTGCGCCCTCTTATAAGCTTTCATGGATTCATTATTCTTCATTGCCTCTGCAAACAAAACAGAAAACTCAGCTACAAGTCGGAAAAGACAGCTACAAGCAACATAAACAAAATCATAAAAGAAACACAAGATACCCAGTTTAGATTGAAGAAGAGAAGGATTGGTTAGGAATTTCTTTGTGTCAAGATGGGGAGGTTGACCCCAGCGTTCTTCCAAGATAGTTACAAAGGCCCGCTCAGCCTCATCCAACATCTCCCACGAATACCGGGAGACCCTAACATCTTTTTGCCATTCCAAGGGAAAGGCAGGTTCGTCGTTGTCATCCAGAAAAAAGGGCCGAGCTCCTTCAACAACTCGGACCTTGAAAAAGTAGTTCTTAAAGTCACGGAACGACTCGTCAAACATGGAAAAAACTTTCTTTCCTTGGGTAGAACGAAAGGAGACCCAAGTTGACTTCTTTTTTACCACACCGAGCTTAGTCAAAACAAACAAATAGAAAAAGAGAGATTGGGAAGCAGGAATACCAAAACCGTCGCACAGCAACTGGAAAATTTTTATAAAACCCCAGGAGTTGGGGTGAAGTTGAGAAGGGGCAACATTACAAGACCATAACAAGTCGGTTTCAAATTGAGTAAAAGGAAGAATAATACCCAGTTGACCAAAGAAAAAATCGTAAGCATAAAAGAAGGGGCGATTGTCAACAACTCGAGTCGAGAAGCAGACCCTCTCGTTAGAAGAAGGAGGAACAAGCTCATAGTTCTTCTCATCACCAGAATTACTACAGACACTATGAAACTGCCTAAGCTGAGCACAAAACTTAGAATCAACCAGCGAGACACACATGAGAACCATGGAGTCCACCTAATCAGCCATACCCGCCGGGACCTGGGAAGGCATCTCTACGACATTATTTCGGGAAGACATAAGGTCAACTAAAATCCTACAAAAAGAAAAGAAGAATGGATTACTCAAAAACATCTCGGACAAGGGGCAAAAACATCTCGACGGACGGACAGACAACAAAGGGAAAACCCCAAGACTCGAGACAAAGGTCTTGGGGTATCCCTTGGAGGCAATAAACAAGCAAGGTTTTCAAGTTATTTCTACGGCCTACATCCCGGCACTCATCAAAATAAAATCCAGAAAGAAAACAAAAGAAAGCGAAAATGCAAAAAGGTCCACCCTCATACAGTTTATCAGAAGAAAGCACTATGTCTACAGTTTATCAGAAATGGCCAAGCGGAAAGGCGCAAACTTTTTCGAAATCATCAAAGACACAGCCTTTTTTCCAGAATCAAACAAATTATCATCAAAAGTACAAACGAGAAATAACATGCAGAAGCCCTAAGCACATTAAAGCAATAGGAAAGGCGAAAAAGATTCATACAAAAGGATGAAAAAACTTCAGAGCACGCATTACGACAGTAACCAGGCACAGTAAAAGCAGAAAGACCCAAACTTCCCTCAAGGCAAAATCGTAACTTAATCACAAAAAGTCAAAGCAGCAAAAGAGAAAGAAGGTACGAATGGAACTCACCTGGAGAAGAGAGAAGCTTCAAAGAAGGAGATGAAAAAAATGAAAGTTGTCCCGAGAATCGCCAAGCGACGTCGCAACGCAGGAAAGGAAGAAACGTAGGCGAAAAACAGAGAACGAGAAAATGGAGGAAAATGATGAAGAAGTTACGGAAAAGCAAAGAAGAGAAACCGTTTCTTATTTTTCAAAAATCAAAATAAAGAGCCAAAAGAAAAAAAGGGGCAATTAATGCTAATTAATTAGGGTATTAAACCCTCGCACGTTCCCCAGGACAAAGCGCTAATACAAAAGCGCGCGCTTTTAGAGAAAAACGTTCTACATTCAAAAGATTCTACAAAAGGAAGAAATCGACAAAATGCTTGAGTTCGTCTTCATTAGAGAAGGACCGAAGTCAAAGACTCGACCTCAACAAAAGACCAAGCTCAAGCAGGGGCACTGTTCATACCCTGGGTCGAGTTACCCGACCTGGGATGATTGGCGACAAAGCGACCGACCTCTTCAGGTCAGGCTAGTCGACCTCTTCTCAAAGAGGTCGGCCAAATCGACAGGAGAGCCCAATAAAGGGCCAAATAGAGGAACACGACCCAAATCCACAGGCCGTCCGAGCCTATAGAGATAAGGGCGGTTCCCTTGAAGATAAGCTGACCTCAACTCAAAGATAAAGATAAGATAAGATAACTAACTTATCTTATCTAGAAAAGTCAGCCCACTCTACTATAAATACACTGGAGCACCCAGGTATAACTCATACTCTGATTCTACAAAAAACATGTTTAATACCCATGCTAACTTAAGCATCGGAGTCTCTTGCAGGTACCCCCCACCCTCCGGTGGCCAAGGATCAGCAGTACAGCAAGTCCAATAAGTTGGACACAACAACTCCAGCCGCCACCAGCCAGCCGGACACGTCATCTCTGACCAGTACCGAAGATCTCATCCGAGATCGACCTCCAGTTTCAGGTAACCCTCGGAACACTTTCTATACCTTATTTACCATGCATGCTATGTGTTTGTGAAAAAGCTCATATGGCATTATGCACTTCTCTACGTTATTCTACTATTCAATGCTTGCTTTTCACAAATTCCCTTTACTATTGTATTAATTGAATTTAATTGTCAATACAAACGTGATGGTTTGTTACAAAGTGATGCTTGATCTATGCTACTCATGCCCTTTGCCGGCATGCCAATCAACACCTTGCATTCACTTGTCATCCTATGCACTAGCTCTTTTCCATTAATGATTTCTCACATGTACTCATGAGCATGTGTTAATTTCAGTTACCTTTTAATGTGCATTTATAACCATCCTTTTCCGTTCTCTTCATTGCTCTATCTCTTTGAATTTAATTTACTTTCTCTTCCCTTTTTCAGGATGGCCACCAAGAAAGGAAAAGAGAAAGCTACTCCCAAACCCCCAGCAAGAAGAGGAACTAAAAGAGCATTAGTGGTAGAGCCTTCTTCAACTGCAGTCAAGCCCTCAACAAAAAGAGTTAAGAGGATCATAAAGGTTGATGAAAAGGAGAAAGCCTTTCCAGCAAAGGACACTGTGCGATTTCCCAATCGCTACTGTGAGCAGATGTTCCCTTTCCTGGCAGAAATGAGCTATAACAACGAATACCTTCTTATCCTCCCGCCCAATATTGCTACTTTTGTTGAGCCGCAAATTGAACGAAGACAATGGGGTTTCCTACAGAGACAGCCAAGGCAGGTCAATCTTTCTTGGGTAGTCGAGTTCTACTCTAACTTCTACCTGCCAACCCTGCAATCTGTCTAAGTCCGTCAGAAGCAAGTCCCCATTACAGAAGAGGCTATTCAACAAGCTCTGGGTCTTCCCCCTATTCCAGAAGGAATGGACGCCTTTCAAGAAGCCGCACTCAAGCGCCAGAAGTACCAATTTGACTGGGACGTCGTTCTCAGAGTTATCGCATTACCTGACAGCCGTTGGATCTACGGATACCATCGTACCCGCCCTAAGGGAATATCGGCTTCAGCACTTACCTTAGAGGCTCGCGTATGGGCACAAATTATGTCCCATTACGTCTTTTCGAGCACTCACGAGTCTTCCTTCACTGCGGACATGGCCGTTCTACTATGGTGCATCCTTACAGACCAACCTCTGAATCTACCAAGACATATCCGGAATGCCATGGGACACGTACAAATTGCGGGCAACCTACCTTTTCCCGCCTTAGTCTCAGATCTTGTCTCAGCAGCCGGAGTCTCCTACAGAGCTGGGGACACCAAAGCCATGCTTCCACGGGATGATCAGTATGTCCCTAACGGGAAATACCTCAGATTTTCAGCAGCCACTACAAGCCTTCCTACTGCACCGGTTGAAGATATTCCTTCTTCAACACCACAA
>NC_029787.2:18552313-18585145 GCF_000816755.2 Arachis ipaensis
TTTAGTTAGATTTTCTTTCTTTTATAGAATAGGATAAATTGCATAGTAATAGGTTAGTTGCATGCATGTTCTACTTGATTGAAAAAACAATAAGTTTCTTCTAAGACTCTATCTTTGGAACAAAATTTCACTGATTTTTAGAAATTGTTATGATAAATCTGCTTGAAGTTGTATTTGGAACATGATTTTTGAGCTAAAGAACACACAACCTGTGAAGATTTGAGCCTTTATGCATGGTTATATTATTTAACCATAATTATTTTATTCTTGTGTGTTTACTTCTCTATGATTGTAATATATATTTTGTTTCATCTTATATGTCCAATATTTATTATATTTATATGCTTGCATATGATTGAGGCCATCATTTGTTTAAACTCACTTATCCAAATTAAGCCTACCCTTTTCAATTACCTTTGTTAACCACTTTGAGCCTTTAAATCCCGTTTGTTCTATATTTCACCACATTACTAGTCTTAAGCGGAAAAATAATTGTATATCCCAAATTGAATCTTTGGTTAGATTAAGATAGAATTGTGTGTGCTAGTTAAGTAGGAAAATTGTGGAAACAAAAGTTATTAAGGGAATGTGTCATGATAATACAATGGGAATTTGGATACCTACTCATGTGAAACTATAAGAATTAAAAAAATCTATGTGCATTGATAAGTTATGTTTATTTTTATGTCTCTAAAAAAAATCAAAATAAATAAATAAATAAATAAGGGGACAAAAATTACCTCAATGCTAAATTAAGAATTCAAAGATCAATGCACATATGATAAAATTAAAATAAAAAGTTGATACATGAGTATGGAATGTAAAAGAGAATTCTGGGTAGCTAGGTATGAATTCTAAGGTAAAATAAAATATATAGGCTGGGTTGAAGCTTGGGTTAATTAAAGATTCAATTTATAAGCTCACTTGACCATATATGTATCCCTACCTTTACCTTGGCCCCATTACAACCTTGAAAAGACCTCATGATGTTTGCATTGGTATATTAACTGTTGTTGATTGGTTGGGAGAAGAACAAAAGTTAGAGAGCATGATTAGAGAAGGATAGAGTGATTACCCTATACACTAGAGAGATTAGAGCGTACATACATCATCAGTGAGGGTTCAATGCTTGAATTTCCATGTTCCCTGCTTTCATGAGCTATCTTCTTGCACTTTTATCTGTCTTACTGTATAATGATAGAATTAGTGGAATTTGATATGTAATTGTTTTGAAGAGCTTATTTACTTTTGATCAAGTAGGCAAGAATCATATAGTTGCATTCATATATATAGGATTGCATTGCATTGCATGAGTTTCTACATGTTCATACTTATTTACTTATCTCCTTCAATTAAGCATGAGGACATGCTAATGTTTAAGTGTTGGGAGGTTGATAAACCACTATTTTATGGTTTATATTGTGTTTAATAGTGTGGTTTTATCATGATCTTTGCCCACTTATTCATTAAATAAGCATGCATTTATATTTCCTTCCTAAAGATGTTTTATGGTTGAAAACTTGCTTCCTAGAGACTTTTAATTATGTATTTTATTTCTCCTTTATTCCATTCGATGCCGTGATCTGTGTGTTAAGTGTTTCAGGCTTTATAGAGCATGAATGAGTTGGAGATTGGAAGGGAAGCCTGCAAAAATGGAAGGAACACAAGAAATTGAGGAGATGACCAGCGAGAGGCGACGCGGCCGCATGGAGGACGCGACCGCGCGGAAGAGAGCAAATTGCAGTGACACGGTCGCATGGATGACGCGACCACGCAGCATGGAACAGCACGAGTAACGCGGCCGCGTGGACGACACGCCCGCGTGGTAAAGCGAAACGCGAATGACGCGTCCGCATGGACGATGCGATCGCGTGACGTGCGCGATCTGCATAATTTGCAGAATCGCTGGGGGCGATTGCGGGCCGTATTTTGACCCAGTTTTCGGCCCAGAACAGCAGACTAGAGCCAGAGAACATGCAGAAACCAAAAAGAATATTCATTCTACACAGTTTTAGTTTTGAGATCTAGTTTTACTCCTCCCCTAGGTTTTCTCTCTAGACATTCATAGTTCTTAGGCTTTAATTTTCGATTGCTCTTTGCATTGGGACACTAAGAAGAGTTATTACCTCATCAAGACTTCGTCATTCTAGTTCATTTTCTTTACTTGGCTTACTCTTCCATGTTCTTTGCTTTGTTTAATTTTACCATTGGAATATTTTAGGATTATTTAATACAAGGATCACTTTTATTTTTAATTGACTATTTTAATTTTTATTTACAATGTCTTTCTTTAATTCCTTTTCATATGCTATGAAATTTACATTCACAATGAGCGAGTAGTTTCCTAACTTGATGGGGAGTTGATTGAAAGGAACCCTTGAGTTGGAAGGTTCAAGAGAAAGATTGTAATTGGGTTATTGTTGGTTTGCTCTCTAGTTCCTGACACCAATCATCCCAAGAGTGGATTGGGACTTGTGGATAGAACAGCATTCCAACTTGTTTGACCTTCCCCTACTTAGTAAGGGATAACTAAACGAATAACTCTCAATTGTCAATTAATCTTGAGAGTATTCCATCAAGAATAGGGCTTCCATGTAATCAACTCCCAATCAAGGCTTTTATTTACATTATTCAATTTCTCAAATTTAATTTCCTGTTTACTCAACTCAAAACTTTTTGAAAATATCTGATTAATAAAATAGCACACTTTTCTGCAACTCGTTGGGAGACGACCTGGGATTCATACTCCCAGTATTTTAATTTCAATTTTCTGTGACACCTTTCTAAATTGATAGGCAGATTTCTGGCGAGTTAAGAACTATACTCGCAACGTATATAATTTAACAATTTTTAATTCACCAATTTTTGCCCGCATCAACCTCTCCTGCACTGCCCCTTTGCTGGGGGCTAGTTTATACTTTTGGTGCCCAACCGCAAATAATTTTTATTTTTCTTATAGGATGATGTGTTCGACCCTAATAAAAATCTCAGCTCTAACTGGTTTATCTCCCGACGGAAAAGATGTTTGTTGGACAACCCCATGTCCTGATCATGTCTATGACATTAACTTCGACACAACCTCTGTGTCAAGCTTCATTAAAATAACATGGGTTCAGAAAGCGACCCTGTTACATATAGTGAACATGTATCTTTCCTTCCTCTTGTGACTCAATACATTTGTCTTTTGTCCAAATCAATCCAAATTCAAAAGTGTAAATACCTTTCTTTAGCCATCATATTTCACCGCAAAAAATACATCAACTTTTTCTTTCTTATTCTAGTTCAATTATATGAGACACTTTCTTATTCTTGTTATTCGTTCCGATTGCATTTATTTATGGCGGCATATCCCCATTTTCGTGAAATTTGGAGGATCATTATATTCATTATGTACCAAATGCAAAATAATATTGTTTCAGAGTCTCCACCATTATAGTAATAGTACAAGATCATCGCTTCAATTACTGAATCAAACCTAAAAAGGGTCTAGAGTCTAATATAGGACTTAAAATTCAATTTTAGAAACCATAATATAGTGTAATTAGAACCTATAACTACTTTAGTGCAATTTTAGAGATTATTTTAAGATTCAAAAATTAAACTAATTATCAAATAAAAATTCACTCAAATAACTAAATAGAATCTTATCTGATTTATTTTATTCGAGCAATTTTTTATTCAAATTATATTTTTTCTTTCCATTTAATAAAATCTCTAATAAAAGAGTGAACTAATTATTTTAGATAAAATTAAATTTAAAAATAAAAATTTATTTTGGACAAAAAGAGTAATAAAATTTAATTTTATAATAATTAATCATATATCATATTAACACAAAAAAAAAATTTAATAATTTTTTATTTTATTGATTCTCCACTTGTTTATTTTTATCAGAAAATACATAAAAAGATGTGTTCATTCAAAATACAAAAGGTGAAGAGCATTTGAATTAACCATCACTATGGCAGCAGCAACCACTTGTGGCATTACACTCCCAACGTTGAAAGTGATTAAGTATGATACATAAAACGCGACAAAATCCAGTATCACATGATATTGTTTTATCGCAATGATCCAACCTCCTATTGACACTGCTTGCGTCTGCAATAATTAACAAAATTGATAGATTAATATAATATTTAAATATATCTTATATTCATTTAGTTAAGTATAATTATTTATGTATCTGTACTTAATTGGTTAAATACTTAAAATAAAAAATTTTATAACACAATATTGTAACTTTTATAATTAAAAGTTGCTTCCAAGCATTTTTACTCATTACAAAATGAATTATGAAAAAAAATAAGATAAATTTCGCTACCTGAAACAAAAACCAAAGCCACGAAAAGAATGCAAAAGAAAAACTTTGACGCACTATTAGTAGCCATTTTGTCAAAATCAATGTGTTTTCTTGCTTTTTTGAAAGAATATGAATAATTAAGCCTATTGATCAGTCTATTTATAGGCTCTTAGAGAAAAAATTAAACCCAATATGATATTTATTATTATAATGATAATAATAAATTGGGTCTTGTTAAGATAATCAAATGCCGATATCTCACTTTATTATTGGCAGATTTCTTACTTAATATGTATAAAATATTATTTTTAGACTGCAATTTTGTTAATTAAATATATTATTTCTAAAAGCAACTTATTAAATAAATTGATTTAGTTAAAAAAAGAAAGAAATTACAATGATTCTTTTACAATTTTATTTTTAGTTTTATAAATCTGATTGTTTTTACTGTGGACAAATTTTTCTGCTAAAAACTCTATCTTAATTTTTACAAATTCAATAATTTTTTTACTGTGAGTGAATTTTTCTATCACTCTTATGGTTAATAGATGCTTTTGTTATCTACTCCTAAACATTTTTAATAATTTTTAAAAGTGTTATAATTAATTATTTATTTGATTTGATTAAGATAGATATAAAATTATTTAATATTATATTTAACCATATTAATTATAACTACTTAATTATTTGATTTGATTGAAATAAAAAATTAAACCCAATATGATATTTGTTATTATAATGACAATAATAAATTGGGTCTTGTTAAGATAATCAAATGCCAATATCTCACATTATTTTTGGCAGATTTCTTACTTAGTATGTATAAAATATTATTTTTAGACTGCAATTTTGTTAATTAAATATATTATTTCTAAAAATAACTTATTAAATAAATTGATTTAGTTAAAAAAAAGAAAGAAATTACAATGATTCTTTTATAATTTTATTTTTAGTTTTATAAATTTGATTGCTTTTACTGTGTACAAATTCTTCTACTAAAACTCTATCTTAATTTTTACAAATTCAATAATTTTTTACTGTGAGTAAATTTTTCTATCACTATTATGGTTAATAGATCCTTTTGTTATCTACTCATAAACATTTTATTGATTTGATGAATTTATTAATTTTTTTTATCAACAATAAATAAATTTACCTTTAAAAGTGTTATAATTAATTATTTATTTGATTTGATTAAGATAGATATAAAATTATTTAATATTATATTTAACCATATTAATTATAACTACTTAATTATTTGATTTGATTGAAATAAAAAATTAAACCCAATATGATATTTGTTATTATAATGACAATAATAAATTGGATCTTGTTAAGATAATCAAATGCCGATATCCCACATTATTATTGGCAGATTTCTTACTTAATATGTATAAAATATTATTTTTAGACTGCAATTTTGTTAATTAAATATATTATTCCTAAAAACAACTTATTAAATAAATTGATTTAGTTAAAAAAAGAAAGCTAAAAAATTACAATGATTCTTTTATAATTTTATTTTTAGTTTTATAAATCTGATTGCTTTTACTGTAGACAAATTCTTCTGCTAAAAACTCTATCTTAATTTTTACAAATTCAATAATTTTTTACTGTGAGTAAATTTTTCTATCACTCTTATGGTTAATAGATCCTTTTGTTATCTACTCATAAATATTTTGTTGATTTGATGAATTTATTAATTTTTTTATCATCATTGAGCTAAATAATTATAGTTAATTTATTATATAAATTATTTAGTTTAATTAATTCAAATATATATGTGATCTTTTAGACAGAAATAAATAAATTAGAAGTGTTGTTTGTTTCACTTTAATTAGCATTTTGTGATGAAGACGCCTATAAAACGTCAATATGCATTTATTCTATTAATTAATCAATTTCTTGAGTTTAGTCTTATGGAAAAAACAATCCTAAAGCTGTTATAAATTATAATCCAATAGATTTGATGCTGCACTAGTGATTTTTTTTTAATTATATTTATTTGTAAATTTAAAATCTTGATGTCATCTATTTAATTCCTCATTTTAAATGCATTTGTTTCATTTGTAGATAGAAAGAGTTACTTGGAAGTAGTTGATTGGTGTAGTGACTTAATAGTATCTAATGATTTATTATTAAGATGATTTAATTTTGTTTTATTATCAGTTAAAGATTTTTGTACCGTCATTCAATCATGCATTATTACCATTTAATATAGAAATGTTTGGCTCGCTCTACTAATAATTATCTCAGGAGGAGAAGGATTAGTAGTGAATATGATTTGTTGATTGTACAAATGCATCGAACTTAATCTCTTGTTATATTTCTAGTTCCTTTATGTTATGTTCTTAGCTTTTCTTGAAAATTATAGGTGAGGCTATGTCATGCAAAAGGTAGAGGAGAGGTTTTGACCATGAAAAAGTTAAAAATGCTTAGCCATGGATAGGTACTGCAATAAAGAAGTGAAATTCGTAAATCATTTTCTATTTTCAGTCTTAAGAGCGTATCACTTGTAATCTATTAGATTTGAAGTAAAGGTTCTCAAAATAAATATTTTGTTGAAAGCGCTCAGTAAAGAGTGAGCGTGATCTTGTTATTAGAAGTTAAATATGTCAAAAAATGTTATACTTCATTGCAGAAAAACAAATATGTGTTTTTTTACTGAGACTTATTTATCTTGCTTCTTTTAATAGTTATATAAATTTAATTTGCAGCAAATGTATTAAGTCAGAATGTGATTATTGGAGGTATCTTAAAATAAAAAATTTATATCATTATTCATTATTCATTTTATAGATTTTTCTACCATTTAAGACAGTAAGCAAGATGCAAAGAATTCGTATTAATATTCATTGACAAGCTTTTGCCCATTGTTATAGGAAACAAGTTCAGCTGTTCCTTTGTTCTCTCCAGTTATTGTCCCAATGGCTCAAAGCGTTGGTCCACCCCTATCTGATATTTTTGCTTCGCCAACTCTACATGCAGGCTCAGTATTATTACATAAACTACCTTGCTCAGATATTGGGGAGACATCTATTTATATTTTCTAAGAGAAAAATCAAAACTACCCTCTCTTGAGATATGTTAAATTCATCAAACATAGATTGTACTGAAAATTTTTTCTTATTTGGTGTAATATTTTAGCTAGGTCAAGATATGTGCTTCTTTATAAAATTCAAGTTCTAATTTTAACTGCATATCATGCTTCTTGCTTATTGTCAAACAACTAATTTTTTTAACATCATTATTTAGGATTGTTCCCTGGCCTATTGAATTGATGAATATTATTCATCATGTGACACGCGCTTCGGAGGGAACATACATTTAACATTTTGCTGGTCATTTGACCATAACAAGGAGTATTCCGTGAGTTCCTTATTGTAATTTTTATATTTTTAGACCTTTTTCCCCTCTTTTTGAGAAATTTTTTTCTTTAGAGCAATGCTAGGGGCAGCAACTTTTGTGATTGATAGCCATCAAATAGCCATCAATGATGATTTAATGGTGTGAGATTGGTGTGAGATTTCATCCAATGACTCACCTTTCTCTGCTGGTTACATGCTAGCCAAAATTCAATAAAATTGCTGGCCCCCTAGACTTTTCCTTTTCTTTAACTATGTATTCTGGACCCGATTCTTAGGCTTCGAATCGGAGCAGCCACAACCTGGTTACTCGGACATGGGTCACCATCTCTGTCCAGATTGGTCTAGTAGTCATAAGTCTCTAACCAACATCTGAAATTCAAACACTTTTCTTATCTTAGTCCATAAGATAAGATAAAATAATAACAATAAACTATATAAAGGGAGGTAGGGGCTTCCCCAAGTACACTACACATTCCTATCCTTGACCTATACCTCTTAAATTCATTTTTATTTGAGTATCGGAGTATCTTTGCAGGTACCACTCCTGCCGCTCTAAGAGTCCGACCCCATTACCATCAAGGCCAACAGGTCTCTGATCCTCCTCTTAACTGTACCAGCAAAGTCCTATACATTGGCGCCGTATATGGGGATATGTCAAATCATAGTGGCATGTCAGAAGAACTCGAGAAGCAGTCCTCAAGCTATCACCACGAGCCAGACTCACCAAACTCGACAAACCAGACTCGCGGAAGGATAACCAACGCCATGCAAGTCTGGCCAACCCTTAACAAACAGCAACCGCGAGAGAATGATCGCTAACTCGATGAGGCCAGAGGGCCGACGGCCTAGGAGAAAAGGCGATCCAGATAATACATGAGCTCTACCAAAGAGTGCAAACCCTAGAAGGCTAAGTAGCTTCCAAAGAGCGCTACCACCCAGATCACGCAAGTCAAGTGACCTCCAAGAGCCCCTCGCGTGCGAGAAACCAAGAATGAGAGATCGCCTAAGCAACGCCATGGCAGATGCCGGGATCGCAGCTTTTCCTGGGAGCCCGAGGGCGAGCGCAATGACGACGAATAGCGACACCGAAGAGACTGTAAACAGAGAAAGAATGAACACGTGATAATGGGAGCTACCCCATTCACTGAGAGAATCCTAAGAGCTAAGTTACCAAAAGGCTTCGACAAGCCGACTGACATAAAGTATGACGGCACCAAAGACCCGCAGGAACAACTAATGACCTTTGAGAACAGGATGAACCTAGAAGGAGCTGCCAATGCAGTTTGGTGTAGGGCCTTTTCGGTAACCCTAGCCAGCGCAGCAATCAAGTGGTTTAACACCCTTCCAAACGGCTCGATAGCCAGTTTTGATGACGTCTCCAAGAAGTTCAGGGCACAATTCACCACTAGGATTGTGAAAGCAAAACACCCGATCAGCCTGCTCGGAGTCACACAATGACAAGACGAACCCACAAGAAAGTACCTAGACTGATTCAACGACGAATATCTGACGGTCGACAGGCTTACAAACTCAGTGGCTAGTCTGTGTCTGACCAACGGGTTAACGAACGAGGACTTCCTGAAACACCTCACAACCAAGCCGGTCTGGATAATGCATGAAATCCAAAAGATAGCGAGGGATTACATAAACGACGGAAAGGTAAGTCAAGTCGTGGCAGCCAATAAACGGCACCATGGTAATACGACACCACGAAACAACCCGTCATCCAAAGAAACCCCAAAAGATCATTTCAAATCCACCGTCTCCTACCGGCTCCAATAACGGAGATCTACTACCAGATAGGAGAACGGAGCATCCTCTCGATTCTCGAAGGCCCGACAACTGAAGGAACGAACATGCGACAACGAAATCCTGTATTGCAACTATCACAAAGGATATGGATATAAGACCCAAGATTGTTTCGATCTCAAAGACGCTCTCGAATAAGCTATCTGAGATGGCAAAGTCCCCGAGTTTGCCAAAATTATTCGAGATCCTAGAAAAGTCGAACGGGAGAGATCACTCGAGCGGGAAAAGCACAATCCCAGAATGGTGAGATCGACACATGAGGAGAACCCAAAAACTGACGCGACGATTGTGGTGAATGTCATCACCGGGAAGGATGCCCAGGAAAAATCCAATTCAGCACTAAAAAAGGACCTCTAGTAGCTAGCTGTAAAAAACGGAAAAAAACACCCCTCCTTTTGACAATGATCACATTTTTCCTCGACGATTTATTGAACGGCACTTTGGCGGAACATGTCTCTTTCGTCATATCCACCAGAGTCAGGACTGGTTTGGTAAAACGTATACTCGTAGACACATGGGCCGATTCCAACATCCTTTTCAGGGGAGCTTTCGACAAATTAGGATTCTAAAACGAGAATCTACAGAGTCACCACAACAGAGTGACCGGACTCAGAGACAACTTTCGCAAACTGGATGGTTCCATCGTAGTACCAATCACCATCGGAAACAGAAACCAAAAGAAGACCGTCCTTTCCAAGTTCGTAGTCCTAAAGGACTCCACGGGCTACAACATCATTCTAGGGAGGAAAATAATAAATGATCTTTCTGCTGCCATATTTACCAGGTTCCTAATTATGAAATTTCAAGCTAATAATAAAACCACAGAAATAGTATATGGTGACCACGATGTTGCGATAGAATGTGACAACACCAGTTTATTTCTCTGAAAGCGATCCCGGTACGCAGCGGAAATCTTCCTAGCTGACCTAGATGCACGACAAGACGATTAGCCAAGACCGGAGTCAGAGGAAGACATGAAAAAGATACAAATAGAACAAACCAAAGATAAATTTACCTTTATTAACAAGAATCTACCTTCAACCTAAAAAGCGAACTCACGGAACTCCTGAAAGAGATAAGAGAACTCCCATTTAATATAAAAATTTTCACATAAATAATTGGGAATATTTGTGTAAATGCTTATGAATACAACACTTTGGAACTTTTGTGCAATGCGAATCAAGTCATCTCTGAAGTCAAATTTGTAAGTTTTGGCTAACCACAAGGTCAATGTAGATTATTTAAAAAATTCAAATATGAAACTCTTAATACTTTAAAACACTTGAAGAGAAAATATCTTAGCAAATTCAAGTGTTCTGTTTATATTTCTTAGAAAGTTTTGAAATTTATTGGTTGGAGTATTACACAAAATAAACTTGCAGTTGAAGTTATTTATGCTACCACGGTTAGTAATATTGTCAAGAAAAAGTAGATTTTTTTAATTTAAGAATATTTTTCTAGGTTTGTTTAATTAATCACATAAAATTTTGGTTTAATTATTAGTAACACAACGTCTATCCTCAACAACAAATCACATAGAATATGAACTCTTTTGATTAGAATGGGAAAGTAAGTTGAAAAACTCACGTATCCAAATATTGAGACTGAGTTTTTTCTCGAACCTAAAGGATTTGTTGTTGAGGATCAGGTGTTGTGTTACTAATAATTAAACAAAAATTTCATGTGATTAATTAAACAAAAAGTATTACCTAAATTAAAAAGATCAACGTAAGTATTTGAACTTACATAGTTGGAGGTTGTAAACTCTGTTTTTCTTTTCTTTTTTTTCATGTCGTTTCTTTCTTCTAAAAAATGCAACAGGGGTTTTGGGGATATTTTTCTAATAAAAAAGATACTAAATTAAAATCATCAACCAAGATTAAAAGCAGAGAATTAAATACACATCAAATTTATTTTTGGATTTAAATGAACCTCAATTAAACCTATAAATGAACCAAAATTACTTCAGAATTGAACCTCAAGTAAACTCTATTTTTCAAGGGTACTTTTCTAATAAAAAAAGATACAAAACTAAAATCATCAACCAAGATATTCCAATTAAAAGTAGAAGATGTAAATAAAAGTTAAGAGGAATTACTTGGTATTGCTCAGTGCATTCACAGACGGTGCCAAGCTCGTCTATATTTGTGACACAGGTTCGGTTTCGCTGCCAAAATTTATAGTCGACAGTCTAAGCAAATAAATAAATAAATAAATAAATAAATAAATATTACTCAGTAAATCCAAAGAAATTATATGAGGTTTTAGGAAAAGTTAACAGAGAAAGTAAAAGAACTTTATATAAGAAACTCAATCTTACGTCTGCGATAAATCATATTGTGCATCTATCGGGTTACAGTCATCCAGAGTAACATTTGTTTTTTCAGCGCAATCATTTTTTCTCTTCGTTCTTCTATTTTTTGTTTTTTTTTTTCAGCACCTGTCTCCTTTACTCATTCGTTTATGAAAATCCATACAATAAGTTTTGATTTAAACTTAGGATGAACCATAATTAAAAAATAAACGAATCGAAATTATTTTAGATTTGAACAAGCAGACAAATAGATCATCAACAAAAATAAATCGAATGTGTACTAGTGACAAATATCAGAGCTGTAACTAACTTAACAAGCACACATGAACAATTTTTAGCAAATCCAAGTGAAACTAAACCAAATGAACTTCAAATAAACATAAAAATGAACCGAAAATAATAATTTCCAAATCCTACTCGTCTTCGGATTCAGTTTTGCTTTCCGAATTCGTCAGAACAATCTTCCTTTTTTTGGTTTGTTTTTTTGCCACCCTTTGTGGTCGTTTTCTTTTCTTTGGTAGTGTTTTTTCGATTTCTTCTTCTTCTCTGCGATACATACAAAAAGTTTTGTTAAAATAACAATATAAAACTTTAAATAAGTAGATAGTTTTTAATAGGGAAGGTGGTGACAAGTATACTCAGATTCAGTAAAACTGTCTTCTTCCGAAGACGAATGCAAGACGACACTTTTCTTTTTTTTCTTTTCTTTTTCTTTTCTTTCTTTTCCCCCTTCTTTTGTTCTATCTCCCCCTCCTAATTATGCTCTTTTCAAAAGTCCCTAAAATATAAACTTATTTAATTAGCCAATTTTTTAGAAGCATCTGAACCAAACTTTTAAGGGAAATTATTTTTTTAATTACCATGGCATTACTTGTTTCCAAAGCAATCCACTCGACCAGCCTCCTCCGTGTCCAATACACCACCCATGGTGGCTCTGGAGCATCATCTGCCTCTGGATCAGGAAACTTCGTTTCATGAAAATATATTAATATTAAAACGAAGACGCATCCATCAACCGAGAGTTTTTTTCTTGCTCTCTGGGTTTTGATCCCCTTTCATCAGGAAGCTCAGCACATGAGACGCCCAATTCCATTGTTGGACTGTGTCCACATGAAGAGCAGGAGGTTTATATATGGATCGGGAAGACTGTGCTTACTGTTGTTGGCAGTAAGAAGCATTTTTGGACAAAGACAACGAATGTCTTCTTGAATTTCAGCAAGTTCGCCTCGCCTTCAATACTCATATCAATGACAGATTTTGTCAAAGATGCCAAAGTAGCACCTTTAAAGCCGTCAATAATCTCTTTCTGTTTCTCACTCAGTTTGCTGTATGCAACTTTTTTTTTTTTTGAAAAATGATCCCCTACAATATTTTAATATAAACAAATTAGTCAAAAAGGATTAGTTCATTTTCCATATTCAAATGAACCTCAAATAAACAAGGAATGAACCGAAATAACTTAAGGAATAACAAAAAGATAAAAAAAATACAAATGTAAAAGAGAGTGTTCAAGCATCCATGATAGGCATCAAAGCAACGAATCAATTCCCTCAAGAGCTTGTGAGAGATGTTCAATTTTAGGATATGTACTAGCGCACGAATCTCATTTCTTCAACAATAGTTTTCTTTTCTACACTCAATTCTTTGAACATCCTAGCTATTGATTTTGTTGAGTATCTCAAATCCTGAGTTTTTTGCAAGGATTTGAAACATTATGTTATGATATATTTATAATGCCAAAATAGAGTTGATTTATTATGTATATGCTTACATTATAATGCGGCTTCTCCTTTTTTGAGACAGTCATCTTTTGCAGTTTTGCTATAGGGAACAAAAATTTGGTCAATACTCCAAATACTTAACAGTAGTATCAAATGAACCTAACTCAATTCACAAATAAACCGAATTTGGTTCATATTTGAACAAAACCTCATAAACATTCAATCAGCAAAAAAAGTACATTTTCAATTGATTTCAGCATGCAAACGAACTCAAATAAATTAAGAGATGAACCAAAGTATTTATCAGAACCAAATACTTACGTTTGTCTTTTTAATTTAGGTAATAATTTTTGTTTAATTAATCAAATGAAATTTTTGTTTAATTATTAGTAGCACAACACATGATTCTTAACAACAAATCCTTGCGGTTCAAGAAGAAACTCACTCTCAACCTTTTGATATGTGAGTTTTTCAACTTACTTTCCTATTCTAATAAAAAGAGTTCTTATTCTAATCATTCAACATTAACTTCTTGCTTGTTTATCTTCATTAGAGTTCCTATTGTAATGGCTCTTCCAAATTCTCTTGTGGAAGAGATAATGAAACATCAAAAGATTGTTACCTCTGTCCCTTGGAAAACTCAAACAGAAAAAGCTTCTGTTAATAAGTAAGTTGTACTTAAAATTTTTTTTATTAGTTTTGATGGTATATGAGAATAATTTCAATTTATTATTGAACACTTTTCTGTTTAATCCAGCTGCCCTGCGGAACCCTAACACCAGGCATGTGAAGAAACTTCGACAATGAAATTGGAGCAAGAAGCTCCTCTTAATGTGTAAGTTCCACTTAAAATCCTTTTACTAGTTTTGATAGTATATAATAGTAATTTTGCTTTATTATTGAACTCTTTTCTGTTTAATACAGCTGCCCTTCGAAACCCCAATAGCAAGCCTGCGAAGAAGCTTTGGTAAGGCAATCGGAGCAAGAAGCTCCTCTTAATGTGTAAGTTTTACTTAAAATCGTTTTGATTACTTTTAATGGTATATAATAGTAATTTTGGTTTATTCCTTAGTTTATTTGAGGTTCATTTGAAATCTAGGAATGAATTCGATGTGTTCTTGTTGATGATTGAGCATTTTTTACTGCTAGTTCAAATCTGAAGTAATTTTGCCTCATTATTGAACTCTTTTCTATTTAATACAACTGTCCTCTGGAATCCCAACACCAGGCTTGCGAAGAATCTTCCGCAAGAAGCTCCAACAGATATTGTGCTAAGCCAAATTTTTTATTCCTTAAATAATTTTTTGAATTTTTTTTTTGTTGATGACTGAGCTTTCTTGACTGCTAGTTTAAATCTGATGTAATTTCTGTTCATCTCTTAGTTTAGTTGAGTTCATTTACATGCAGAAATGAATTAAAAATGTGTTTTTCTTGCTGATTAATGTTTATGATGTTTTGTTCAAATCTGAATCAAATTCGATTAATTTCTTAGTTTAGTTGAGGTTCATTTGAATCCAGAAATGAATTTGACGTGTTCTTGTTGATGATTGAGCTTTTTTTACTGCTAGTTCAAATCTGATGTAATTTTGGTTCATTTGTGATTTAACTGAGGTTTATTTTGCATAATTTAATGCTGGGGAGGCACGATGTTGAATACATTGATCCAAACACTAAGAAGGCCCACCGGATCAGTGAATTTAAGGACTTCCTGCCTTTTCTGGACAAAAGAAAACTGGCATCGCATCTATTTGTAAGTTGTGATTTCAAAAACTTATTTAATAATTTTGTTGTTTGCTATCATTTAGACAAAAATATTCTATCTTTTTTCCAAACTTCAGCTGTTTGCACCAGTTTGTAATGAAGGCCATTGGTGGTTGTCGATTTCTGATGTTAAGAAGAATGCCATCTATGTGCTTGACCCGTCAAGAGAAAGAAAAATGAAATACCTCAGTCAAGAATAGTTTTAAAAAAATTTGTTGTAAGTTATCTCTAATTTCTATCCATTATCAATCATTCATTGTGCTTGATTGAGCGTTGTTTGTGGGCTTGGTTTTCTTCAATTATTATTGAATTGAAATATGCTTTTTGTATCTTTTTCAGAACTTAATAGTATCCCAGATGAGAGTTTATGTTGGGGCGGAACCTTTGATGGATGACAGAGAGGGCGTTGAATTACGATCTGTAGTAAACGAACATCGTAGATATCTTTCTTTCCTATAGTACTATTATTAATATGCTTTATTATGCTTTTATGTGTCTCTCCTATTAATCGTATTTTACTTTTTTTATTTCTTTCTTAGTTATGATTGCGGGATATATGTGATGAAATGACTGGAAACAATTAATCATGAAAAGATAAAAAATGAAAAATATAAATGTAAAAATTGGAAACTGGTAAGTAATTTCTAAATTAATAAATTTCGGTTCATTTCTTACTTTATTTGGGTTCAAATCAAGTAATTTCTTTCAATTGAATTGTAGGAAGAAATAGATGCTTTCAGGCGGGAATATGGTCCAACCATTCTCTTGGACAAGGTAAATAAATTGAGTGTAATACCCTAACTACCAAAGTTCACACTTCCGGCTGCGCGACTCTGATAGCTCGGACATTACGACGACTTTTATACTATTTAATACTAAAATATGAGCCCGTTTAAAACTTTTAAACCGCAACACCGCTCCCAAAAATACTTTCGTTCGATAACGTACATCCATAAATACCATACAACTTACAAAACTCATAAAGAGTACATATATATATATATATATATATATATATATATATATATATATATATATATATACATACATAATATTAGAGTCATTATCCAATACAATTCCTATCCCTCTTACAGATTATATCAAGATAAAGGCGATGGTACAATAAACCATAACTAAAACAATACAGAGCATCTCGACAACAAATAAATAAACTCTTCGTAACTTCTGCGCCCATATCCTGAAAGGGGAAAAATGTAGGGGGGTGAGAACATCATCCTCGAAAGGGTTCTCAGTAGAGGGTTTTTGGGAATTACTGTAATAGGATACGTGAAGATAATTGCACCAGTGATTCATAACCGTCTTATGCCTCTTTTCAAAAACAACAGTTTCCAATAGAAGTAAAGTCGGGAATCTTTTCTAAAAGAGGAACCGTTCAATTCTCAAAACTCAAAAGTCTTTCAAAACGGTTTATCTATGCTAAAACAAAGTAGCCTTTCATATTTTATTCCAAACCAGAAACACAAAACTGAAATCAACCATCGGTTCATCTCATTCCAACCACGGCCCTAGGCCCAAATAATCCAACCAACAACCAATCACCACAATCCAACAGAGTCCCAGATGCAAACATAGATAGGAAGTTCAAGCACAAGCAAATAGTTATTACAAGTAGAACAGTTAGCAATTACTCACATAGGCAAGCCAAGTATAACATGTACACCCAAACAATGTCACATAAATGCATATGATGCATGCCTGTCCCTAGTGGCTGATGATATCATCTGTCGGTTATAGAGCCAACCCGACAAGTCCTGGTAGTTAGCCATTGGACTGTCCCTCTGTCGGGTCTCCCCAACTCGAGTTATACTCAATATAAGCTTGATCATAATCATGATCCATATCCATCACCCTCACTGGTGAATATTTATCCATCACCATCACTGGTGAATATTTATCCATCACCATCACTGGTGAATATTTATCCATCACCATTACTGGTGAATATTTATGGGGGTGAGCTCGTCCGGGAATTTCACAGTGCCCGGCCACCCTGACGACATAGGGAAACTCAAATCTCCGATAGTGAAAGTGCAAATCACAATTATCAATATCTCACCATAGGTGCTTTCATTCTCAGCCATGGATCAACATCCATCTCAGCCATCCAGCTCTCAGTTCAATCCAGAACCAGCCAATATTCATAATCATACACAGCCATTTCGGCTCACAACAAAACAGCACTTCCACATTCAAAATCATCAAATTCATGAAATTGGCATTTAAGCCATAAATCATTTTCTGAATTCATTTCACTTTGAAATCAAGTTTCAACTCTTTTCAGCCTTGGCTTTAGAAATCTCGTTTCTCAAATCATCTCAGGCTCATAAGCCAAATTTACTCAAAGTGAGTTCCCTTTTTTAAAACATAGCCACTCCCGGCATTCTCTTTCCAAAACTTCCAAAACCATGGAAAGTTAAAGATTCCTTTTGAAACATTCAAAACCACCCATCCAACAATGGGATTTTTGTAACAAAAGTTCCTCGGCAAAGTCCCAAGTCCTTAGGGAAGAATAACAACTCATTTTGCCAAATTCATTTAAAATCATTAAAAATCTTGGCTTCCTTATTTGGGTAGTAAAATAGGATCCAAGCCAATCCGAGTCATGTAATCAATTACTCTTTTCAAAACCATTTCCTTTTCTTAAACAAAAACCGGCTTCAATTCCATAATTAAACCTGAGCGTTTCAAACTGATAAGAGAATCATTTTTGTTGTGTTAAACTAGAGTTCAAAGGGTACTCTGAATCTTATTCAAAACGTCAAAATAATGAGGTTCGTCAATCGAGATCCAGTTCCTTTTAAAATCACGAAAACTCTTCCAATGGACACTATTTATGTTTAATAGAGAAAAACATAAACCAGTTTTTCCTTTTTAAAACAGCCTCAAGGCAAAATTCCTTTTCGAATAACTTGTACCCAAAGACATACTATTCTTCTCGGAAAAGTAAGGAGGAATCATGATTCTCTTTTCAATAATTCTTCCAAAGCGTAGCTTCATCGCTTTCATAATTGTTCTAAGTAAAAATAATAAAAGAAGCCATAAATTCACAATCCTCCAAGTAAATAGGAAAGGCATTAAACTCCAAATTTCCCAAATAACATTTCAAATAAAGCCTCGGAATTTATAGAAATTTCGGCAGCATCTCCCCTAAAACTTGGACTTTGCCACCCGGTTTGAGTCCCAACTAAACCGTTCCTCAATCCTTTTCAACAGTCCAGAACCCAAAAATCAATTTAAAATCACGCTAAATCCAACAGTCGTCTCAGTGGCATATCTCAAGGAAACCATTTCGAAATCAAATCAATGTCAACCGATTTAACTAATTTCCAAAGCTTTAAGGAAACGGCTCAATAACAAATCATTTGTCCAAACCAAGTCAATTAAAGTAAACCAGGCTGAATTCAAAAGTGCGTCTGACTTTTCACATTATCAAAATAATTGACTCAATTCAAATCAATGCTCAACGGATCAAACTCAGATTTCAAATCTTTAAAGAATCAACTTCAAAACATTACATTTCACAAAGCCGCACAACAATTCAACCAAACCAACATCCATAATCACTCGAGTCAATCAAATAACACATAAGGCAGATACAATCACCAAATACCAATTGTCTCACATCAGTATCCATATGTAATAATTCCAATACATAAAACATAGTTTTTGGAAAGCGCCCCTACCTCAACACGCAAATCCATAACCCAAACGTCTCACAGAGTCCTTTTTGCCTCAACTCGAAATCACCGGCAACCAAAACCTCAGCTCCCAGTCACTTTCGCAATAACCATAGCACACTAATCACAATATATAATAATCAGGACTCGACCCCACGTTACCAAAACTCATTTATTAACCAAACACAACCGAAGACTAACGCGAGACTTTTCGAAACATAATTTCTTACCGGAATAACAACACGAAGCAGCTGCGATTTCGAACCGGCCCCGGCAACAGCTCCGGCGGCGGCCAGAAGCTCCGGTGGATCAACTATAGAAACCACGTAACATCAAAACCTTATCAAGATCCAAAATGACCAAAACCACAAATTAAAACCCCTTTACCTCAAAGTCAAAACTCGCAGAAATCACTAAACAGAGTAGCTCCATCATAGTGGCTGGTACCGCAGCGACCCAGGCAGCGGCATGATATGTGTTTTTGTGGAAAAACGAATTTTCCAAAACACCCAAATCTAACCGGCAAGTATACCGGGTCGCATCAAGTAGTAAAACTCACGTGAGTGAGGTCGATCCCACAGGGATTGATGGATCAAGCAACTTTAGTGGGTGATTAGTTTAGTCAAGCTAACATTGAGTGAATTGTGTGATAATTGGTGCAGCAGAAAGTAAATAACTAGAGAATTTAAAGTGCAGGAAGTAAATAGGCAGAAAACTTGAAGAGCAAGAAATGTAAATTGCAAGAATATTAAATTGCAAGAAAAGTAAAATTGCATTAAATGTAAAGGGGAGTGGGTGCTGGAAATTAAAAGAAAGCAGTAGATCAAGTAACTGGAAAGTTAAATTGCAAGAAGAATAAAAGGAATTAGGATTCGGGATGCACAATTAAACAAGGAACTATGCAGAGCAATAAATCCGAGGAAGTAATAAAATGCAATAGATCTCAACAGAGAAGGAAAATTGCTTAAAGAAGCAAAACAGAAATATAACTCAATTGCAAAATCTAAATGAGAGGTTGAAGATCTCAGAGGTTGGAAGAGACTAGAAAACAAGTCTAGATCTCGAATCCTTCCTTGATCCAATAAAGAACAATTTGCAAAAGAAATGAAGATGAAAGCAGTAAACAGAGTGTTGATTCAAATCCTTAATTCACTGAACTTTTGTAGAAGAAGAACAAGAGAAATCTCAAAGTGAGAATGAAATAGAATTCCTTCAATTCTCCAACCCAAGATCTAAGACAAATGTAATTGAAATTGAAAACAAGAAAACTAAGAGGAAGAGAATTCAATTCTCCTACTCCGAAACTCAGAAACTCAAAACAATTCAAAACCAAAATTCTCCAAAAACAAATCAGTAAAACTAAAAGGGAAAGCTCCCCTAAAAACTTAAATCCTAAGCTATTTATACACTTTCTTCAAATGGTCTTCAAGCCTTGAATTGGGCCTTTGCTCTTGATGGAATTGGGTTGATAAAAGCCTCTGTTGATTGCTCTTGGAGTTGGAGAGAAACCCATTGTGAACCGGGCCAAGAATCATAAAAGCTTGAGTCAAAGTTTGAGGCAAACTTTTGCTCAAGCTTTTTATATCAGCCACCCCCTTTTGCTGATATCCACGTTTGAGCTAAAGTTTGAGGTCAAACTTTTAGCCAAACATGGATCCCCTTGTGTGCATGTGTGGGGTGCTACTTTGTCCTCTTGTCAACGTTGCCAATTTCATGCCAACTATAGACTATTATATATGGTTGGAAAGCTCTGAATGTCAGCTTTCTAACCCAATTAGAATCACCTCAATTGGACATCTACAACTCAAGTTATGCCCCTTTGAAGAGGACAGGGTCGCTGGCTTTGGTGTGCAGCGTTTGAGGTAAAGTTTGCCTCAAACGTGGTCGAAAACGCCAGTTCTGGAGGCTCAAACGTATTGTCCATCCCATACTATTATATATTGTTGGAAAGTCCTGAATGTCTACTTTCCAATACCGTTGGGAGCGCATCATTTGGAGCTCTACAGCTCGAGTTATACTCCGTCGAAGGTGCAGAGGTCAATTGGCCTCATTGCAGGTTGCCACCATGTTCGTTTATGCTCATTGCGGGGCAGTTTTCTCCCTCAATTTTAGTGTCCACCATGTAGTGCCATATATGCTTGGAAAGCTCTCGATTCCTACTTTCCATTGCTTTTTGAATCACCTCATTTGGAGCTCTGTAGCTCAAGTTATTCTTATTGGAAGTATACCCCTTCAGGCTGTTGTGGCGCCAACGTTTGCCAAAAAGCTTGAGGCAAACGTTGGTGCAAGCTTTTTCTCCCCTGGGTATGTTGGTGTGGCACCAACGTTTGCCTCAAGCTTTTTGGCAAACATTGACTCAAGCTTTTTCCTCCAGGGTGTTTTCAATTCTTCCAAAAGTTTGAGCTAAAGTTTGAGGCAAACTTTGGCTCAAACTTTTTTCCTCTGGGATGTTTTCAACTCTTCCAAAAGTTTGAGCAAAAGTTTGAGGCAAACTTTGGCTCAAACTTTTTGTTCTCTCTTGCTCCTAGCTATTCTTGCAACCATATGTCAATTTATTGAAATTTAAACTAAACAAAGGAAGAAAACAAAGCAGAAAAAAATGTTACCTACGGTTTGGTTACCTCCCAACAAGTGCTCTTTTAGTGTCATTAGCTTGACATGTTGTTCTTCACTTTCTTCCTCTTTTTCCAGTTTGTTAAGAGGAATGACCTCAAAGGAGGGAAGGATTCAGCTAGTGTCCCTTGTCTTGGCCTTTCCTCAGCAAGCTTCCTTTTACAAATGGCTTGATTGATCTTGCTCGCTGGATTAGGGACAGATTTGGTGTTCTTGCTAGTTGCCTTCACTTCTTTGGATTCAAGACTTGGTTGCTGTGTGATTATTGGAGTTTTGTATTCATCCAGAGCCTTTTGAACTGGTGGTTCCATGAACTCCTCCTTCATGTACTTCTCTGCCTCACTTGAGTTTGGAATGACTTCCTCACTTTCTTACTCCTCCACTTCCTCTTTTACACTCAACATTTGTTTTAATAGCTCTTTCATGGAGGAGGTTTGTTGATCTTCCCAACATTTCTTCATCTCCTCTTCATATCTTTTAATCTCAGATTCAATTGTTGAGACTTTTTGGTCCAGGGGGATTTGAGGAGGTTGTGAGTGTTCAGGTTCTTTTGTCACCTCAAGTGCAGTTTCATTTTCAACTATTTCCACCACCTCTTTCTTTTTCACTAAAAATTCACTTGACTCAGTAGCCTCTTCCTCTTGTTTTTCCTTCTTCTTCATTGCACTCACCAATTGGCCTAATTACGCTTCCATGTTTTTGAGGGAGTTCTCTCGTTCTTTCCAGACTTTCATTGTCTTCTCCTCATATCTTTTGAACATGGTCTCAAGCTTTGAGAGGCTTTGGTTCATGGAAGTTTGTGTGGGTGGTGAGTTTTGAAAGGGGCTTTCTGTTGAAGCATGGTCAAGTGATGATAACTTTGGATGAATATCATATGGAGCATTAGAATTCCCTTCCCAGCCACCATTAGAATCATGACTTGCATCATTTTGTGGTGGAAGGAAATATTCCATATGGTTTTCTTGCTCATCTTGTGTCTCTGAAGCAAATCTCCATGGATTGGAGTGCTTAGAATTTGTATTTTCTTGGTGATATTCCCAGCCACCATTAGAGATTGGTGATGGTGGGTGATATCCCATAAAATTTTGTTTGACCATAAGATGAGTTGAACTCCATTTGTATTTTGTAAACATCAATGAAATTCGAAATTCATGTCATAGAGAAAGAATTTCTTAGTGAGGCAATAACTCAAACACCTTGGTTTCAACTTAGAACAGAGAAGAAAAATAAAGAAAATGCTTGATCTAGACTTCTCACCCACTTAATCATTGTTGATCTAAATCAATCCCCGGCAACGGCGCCAAAAACTTGATGTGTGTTTTTGTGGAAAAACGAATTTTTCAAAACACCCAAATCTAACCGGCAAGTATACCGGGTCACATCAAGTAGTAAATCTCACGTGAGTGAGGTCGATCCCACAGGGATTGATGGATCAAGCAACTTTAGTGGGTGATTAGTTTAGTCAAGCTAACATTGAGTGAATTGTGTGATAATTGGTGCAGCAGAAAGTAAATAACAAGAGAATTTAAAGTGCAGGAAGTAAATGGGCAGAAAACTTGAAGAGCAAGAAATGTAAATTGCAAGAATATTAAATTGCAAGAAAAGTAAAATTGCATTAAATGTAAAGGGGAGTGGGTGCTGGAAATTAAAAGAAAGCAGTAGATCAAGTAACTGGAAAGTTAAATTGCAAGAAGAATAAAAGGAATTAGGATTCGGGATGCACAATTAAACAAGGAACTATGCAGAGCAATAAATCCGAGGAAGTAATAAAATGCAATAGATCTCAACAGAGAAGGAAAATTGCTTAAAGAAGCAAAACAGAAATATAACTCAATTGCAAAATCTAAATGAGAGGTTGAAGATCTCAGGGGTTGGAAGAGACTAGAAAACAAGTCTAGATCTCGAATCCTTCCTTGATCCAATAAAGAACAATTTGCAAAAGAAATGAAGATGAAAGCAGTAAATAGAGTGTTGATTCAAATCCTTAATTCACTGAACTTTTGTAGAAGAAGAACAAGAGAAATCTCAAAGTGAGAATGAAACAGAATTCCTTCAATTCTCCAACCCAAGATCCAAGACAAATGTAATTGAAATTGAAAACAAGAAAACTAAGAGGAAGAGAATTCAATTCTCCTACTCCGAAACTCAAAAACTCAAAACAATTCAAAACCAAAAGTTCTCCAAAAACTACTCAGTAAAACTAAAAGGGAAAGCTCCCCTAAAAACTTAAATCCTAAGCTATTTATACACTTTCTTCAAATGGTCTTCAAGCCTTGAATTGGGCCTTTGCTCTTGATGGAATTGGGTTGATAAAAGCCTCTGTTGATTGCTCTTGGAGTTGGAGAGAAACCCATTGTGAACCGGGCCAAGAATCATAAAAGCTTGAGTCAAAGTTTCAGGCAAACTTTTGCTCAAGCTTTTTATATCAGCCACCCCCTTTTGCTGATATCCACGTTTGAGCTAAAGTTTGAGGTCAAACTTTTAGCCAAACGTGGATCCCCTTGTGTGCATGTGTGGGGTGCTACTTTGTCCTCTTGTCAACGTTGCCAATTTCATGCCAACTATAGACTATTATATATGGTTGGAACGTTCTGAATGTCAGCTTTCTAACCCAATTGGAATCACCTCAATTGGACATCTACAACTCAAGTTATGCCCCTTTGAAGAGGACAGGGTCGCTGGCTTTGGTGTGCAGCGTTTGAGGTAAAGTTTGCCTCAAACGTGGTCGAAAACGCCAGTTCTGGAGGCTCAAACGTATTGTCCATCCCATACTATTATATATTGTTAGAAAGCTCTGAATGTCTACTTTCCAATGCCGTTGGGAGCGCATCATTTGGAGCTCTACAGCTCGAGTTATACTCCGTCGAAGGTGCAGAGGTCAGTTGGCCTCACTGCAGGTTGCCACCATGTTCGTTTATGCTCATTGCGGGGCAGTTTTCTCCTGCCATATATGCTTGGAAAGCTCTCGATTCCTACTTTCCATTGCTTTTTGAATCACCTCATTTGGAGCTCTGTAGCTCAAGTTATTCTTGTTGGAAGTATACCCCTTCAGGCTGTTGTGGCGCCAACGTTTGCCAAAAAGCTTGAGGCAAACGTTGGCGCAAGCTTTTTCTCCCCTGGGTATGTTGGTGTGGCACCAACATTTGCCAAAAAGCTCTTGCTCCTAGCCATTCCTTCTTCCTTCAACCTTCTTCAAAACTCTTTTCACCTATCATCAATCAATCAAAACAATCAAAGCTATGCCCCAAATCATAAGATTGTGTTTCTTTCATAATATATGACAATTATAGCACAAAATCTCATGAAAGTGCATTAATTCATCCATGGTTGAATGAATCAAAGGAAACATGGAAATCTACCCAATTGGCTTGCTTATGGCTTAAGAAAGTGCATAAAACCTATTGAAAACAAAAGAAAAAGCATAGAAAAACATGACATGGTGACATGTCATCACGGCACCAACTGAACAACAACCCCGATGATGGCAGAGGCTCCGACAGCGGCGAGAATCAGGAGCAGAGGCAGAGCTGAGCATATCTCCCATTCAAACCTCCAAAAGAAGCACCAGCTCCAACAACTCGATGGTGGTAGTGGCTGACTTCAATACTGGCGACGCCGGGCAGAACAGCGACAACGACAAGGGAACAAACGGTGGCGCTAGAACGCCGGCAACAAAACCCTAGTAGCAGTGGCAGCCGGAGCGTTTTTCTTCCTCTGTGCATCCCTGAGCCGCAGGTCTTCTCGCTCTTCCTTGGACGGCGACGCACAGCAATGGGACCCAGCAGCGGCGTAGGATGGCAGAATCGTGACTGGGCAGGGACGAAAGGCATGGCTTCGACAGCGGCGCTCCTCGCGTGTGGCAGAACGCGACGGCAATGAAGCCTCATCTCCCTCCTTCGCGTCACTCTCCTCCCCTGGCGACAGCAACGGCGACGGCACTCCTCGCTGGCACCACACCGTCCTTCTTCTCCGATTCCTCTCCCCACTTCCCTCCATGGTTTGACGATGGCGCGACGGCGGCAGTGAGGCCAGCACGCCGGCGCGAGTCTTCCTCTCCTCCTCCGGCGATCTCCTTTCCTCCACACACGGCGAACTCCTTTCCTTCTCTCTCAAATGCGTTTGTTTCTTTCTTTCTTTTCCTTTTGCTTCTGCGTGTGGGTGTCTAGGGTAGAGGGGCGCAGCTGCTGCTGCTTGGGTTTGAGGGAGAAAGAAACCGGGTCGGGTAATGGGTCGTTGGGTTAGGGTTTCATTTTCAAAAATTAGGGTTAAGGACATTTTAGTAATTTTATTTAAAAATAAGGGTAATATAGTAATTAGAAATAAATTATAACCCAACAATAATAATGTATAAAAATACTATTTACTCATCAATCTTACACTTTATTTTCAATAAAATATCCAAATCAAAATAATTAGAAATAATATAATTAAACCCTTTATTTTCCAAAGTAACAGTATTAATCTTTAAAATATTAATTATTTAATCCGAATCATATAAAAATCCTTATTATTTCACAACTACCAACTTTATAATATAATTATAGAAAATAATCCAATAATTATCAAATTGGATAATAAATCATAACTTGTCTCAAATTCAATAAATCACACTTGCCTTAATTATCTTTAATAAAATGATTTCCGAAATTAAGGCTATAAATAACTATATGATTTGACACTTGATCATAATAAGACTTTTTAAAAGTTCTGGGTCTTACATCCTACCCACCTTATAAAAATTTTCGCCCTCGAAAATTGATACAAAATGAAAGAAATTCCATAACAGTTCACCCTTGAACACATTTAAGGAAGAAGCAAAAATATCTCAATATAATCATTTATACGATTTTCAAATACTTTGATTGTCATAAGCATAAGGATGTAAAGGTAGGAGTGTGATTGCAAAGCAAACGTTACAAGGTAGGCTCAATGCAAAAGATAACATGGGTCAAACATGTGATAGTAAGGTAAGGTATTGAAGGTTATAAAACAGGATGAGGTTACAACGACGTGCTCAACATCTGCACACTAATCTCATCTTAACCTCAATGCTTCAACTTTCCAACCTCATCAGGCACTTTTCAATCCCCAAAACCGATCATAAGCCTAACGACCGCAAGCCCGTTCGCAAGGAACCAAACGCCCACAACTCATAAGGTTGCATACCTACCGCTTCCACTTCCGTATATACATATCACGTCTTAAAGAACTAACGCATCGCGTTATGTATACGTCTACAAGTCGCATGTGATATCAAAACAATTCTCGAGTCTACTCAGAAGGATACAAGATTTAGAAAGGAGAGTCAAATGTCAGGGATAGCAATAATAGATTTGAGAGAATATATCCAATCACAGACAACCAAGGATACTCAAGCAATGAAGTTTGCTAGACACAATTCAATTGACAACCTCAAAGATAACCCTTGAATCAAAGAAATCCAATAGGATCAACAAGGAGAAGGATCAGCGCATTAGTTTGAAACAAATTAAAGCTGAGTCGAAGAAGTACGAAGTTTATAGAGAAGAATCTCTCAAACCCAAGACAAAGCTCATAGAACTTCAAGAGCACGATTAAAAACACTTTCAAATACATTGGTCATAAAAGAATAAAAAACTTGCAGGAAAATCACCTCGCAATCTAAAAGAAAAGTTAAGCAACAAATATCCTTCAAGAGAGTAACAAAAGCATAAACGTGGCTTTGCTCTAGCCCAATTTCACGTCGAAGTAGATTATGTAGAGTTTTAAAAACAAATTACGCACAAGTTTGGCGAAGAGCTAAAATATTTTCTCAAATATTTTAGAAGGATAGTTAAGTGCACGACCTAACCAAAAGCAGTTCATAAAAACTCAGAAGTAATCAAATGCTTGTTTAAAATTCTCAAAATTTCATATTCAAACAAGCGTGTATAACATTTATGGCAAGGACGAAAGAGGAAGTTAAACTCTTTTTAGAAAAGAAACTCCGAAGTAAAAGTTTGCTTACAATTTGGTAAAGGAAATAAGTGGTGCGTTACAAACGAATCGGTTTCCACTAAACAAGGAAGTTCTCCAAAACCTCATTTAAAATAGTGCATGCCGATTTTTAAATTAACTTCATCAAAATTGAACAATGGTTTCAATCTAAATCAAGCAACAGAAAATAAATTCCGTTTAAAACTTCTTACAAGAGGATTCAAAACTTCTTTAAAAGGTTCAAAACAAGACTCCAAAAGTGTTCTTAAAATCACCATCTCAGGAGAACATTCAAGAAGTTTAAGATGTACTAAAAAGGAGTCAAGCCTTGCAAGAAAGGATCTTAAACCAAGGTAGCCCAAACAAGATTCACTAGGCATGAGTCATCAAACAAGCTTTCAATTGATCCAAAAGAATACAAAAGTCATACGAAAGACGATTCAGTCATTAGTAATTTCTTAAGGATAAATCTTTGACTAAAAACTCTTGCAGAGATAATGAGAGAATAAACGATGCACTAATTTGAAACGAATCAAACTTACTCATATACGAATGAGATTCACAAAAAGGAAAAACCAAAATCAATGGCAATATTCACAAGATGTAGAAGATCAGTTAAAAACAAGGTCAAACATGACATTCATGGAGATGGAAGATTTAATAGAGAATTTAGTTTGTTCATAGGAAGAAAGCTATGAGTCCAAAATTTTCAAAAGAACAACAATGGCATAACTCATGTGGTATGCTAACTCAAACTCAAATAAAAATGAATTAAGTAAAGTTTATCAAACAAAACTCAACCGGGACAAAAGCGAGAAATTCCCTTTCTTTCCAGAATTTTGAAAAATATCCAAATACATAATCAAATGAAGATGTGCGTTGGAACTATAGTAAAATTACTAGAAAATCAAATTGTATTTTAAGTAAATGCAGTTCCGTAAACCAGTAAAAGTACAGGCGAGGTATTAGAAATAAATAGTTGTTAAACTGTATAAGTAATCTCAAAGTTTCATATATAGAAAAGTATATATCTAATCAACAGCAATTTATAAAATCTCAAAATTGGCTGTGATCACTGTCAAGTAAGAGAAAAACTGAATCAACAATTTCTCAAAGAATGGACTCAGAACCCGGAGTTAAAGTCACAGCACATTAAGACAAGTTCAAGGCTATATCAAAGAATACTTGAATCAAGAAGAACTCAAACAGAGGAAGATAGATGCAACAGGGATCTTAAACCAGCATATGCACTTAAGGTCAAACAAGAATGCATATCGATAGAGGAATAGAGTTGAAAAATCAAACTACTTTCCAAAGGATTAGAAAACAAGGACTTCAAGTTAGGATACAAAAGAACAGGTCAACTCGAACAGAATTCAAGACACACAACTGAATAGCCTCGAGAAATAGTTTCTAACGTTCACAAAACCCGTGATTCGCTTTACTCAAAACTCGTACAACATCTATGACAACCCATCAGTACCTTCATGTACATAATTCACTAGTATTAAGCCGGCCAAACTTAATACCAAGAATTATGCAATGCAAGACTAACGGCGTTAAATCAATAGATCGTCATGTGCATAAAGCTCTAATTCTCGTCATTCGACAAGACCTAATACATGACAGACACTCAGAGTATGCAATTGATGTAACACCCTACCATACAGAGACTTATGCTTAAGTCATAATTCAGAGATGGCAAGGTATTACGACCTCCAGAACCAAATTTTAGTACGTATAGTAGTATGAATAATTGATTATAACTAGGAGCCTTTGTAGAAAAAAGGGGTAAACAAAAACCGTAACTCGAAAGCGCAACACTCCGATCGATAACGTAACGAGTAAAGGATAAGCGAACGTGAGATCATATATATAAAGGAGTGTCAAAAACAGGAATATCAAGACTCAAAATCCGGCTGCAAAGATAACTGGTCCGAGCATAACAATATATACATATGATAGAATAAGGAAAACCCAAAGGGACACAAATACAAAAATCTAATCTCCAAAAATCCCCTCTAGAAGGAGTCATCACAGTTTGTATTATTTAATGGAGATAAAAGTATCTAAACAAGATATATAAACCAAAACAGAGTCCCGAGAACAAAGGATCTTCGCTAATCCAGAAGTCTCCAGCATGCCTCAACGAGAAGCCTCGCGTCCTGCATCTGAAAACCACAAAATCCGCATGGGTGAGAACCAGAGGTCCCCAGCACGGTAACAGCTTCCACATATATAATACATAATAATAGAGGAAAGCCGAAGGCAATCCTAGAACTTCCTCCAGGTAATATCAAAGCTTATAAACAAGTTAAACCGTAAGTGGCAACTGACTAAAGATCCTTCAGTCTAACTAATACTTCCCTTTCTAATTCCTTCAGACCTCCCAACCACCAGTAGGAGTATAATATAGCAAACACAATTATATCAGACAAGAGATATACAAATAAGAACAATTAAGGCATTTAGACAAATAGCAAGTAATATGCAGTCAAATAGGCAATCTCAAACAACTCATGTAGTATGCTTATGATGCATGCCTGTCCCCAGTGGCTGATGATATCATCTGTCGGTTATAAAGCCAACCCGACAAGTCCTGGTAGCTAACCATTGGACTGTCCCTCTGTCGTGCATCCCCAACTCGAGTTATACTCATCATAAACTTGATCATAATCATGATCCATATCCATCACCCTCACTGGTGAATATTTATCCATCACCATCACTGGTGAATATTTATGGGGGCGAGCTCATCCGGGCCTTTCACAGTGCCCGGCCACACTTACGACATTGGGTTAACAGAGCTTCGAGTCTCAACCTGGAGCACATGGTGGCTAGCCATTGCTACTACCCAGGGAAACCCTCATCTCCAATGGTGGAAGTGCAAACATTCACAATTCAATCAACAGCATATATGCATTTATACTTGGCCATAAACATGGCTCCGCCGTAACACGACAATAATCTAGTCATCCGGCTCACGGTTAAATCCATAACCAGCCAATTCATTAACAATTATGACCCTTCGGCCCATGGCATAACAAGCACTTCCACCGCCATTCTCCGCATCTCACATTTTCATCTTTGATCCTCAATGATCATTCATTTTTTTCCCTTGCTTCACTCGCAAGTTACCACATTCACTAGCCCTTTTTCCTCATGCTAGGCATATCATAATGATTTAAGATATAAGTGGTGAGATCGGAGGCTTAGAAGTATGAAATTTGGCTTTTAAAACTCAAAAATCAACTTTGGGATGAAAACAGGGCCACGCGTACGCGCACTCCACGCGCACGCGTGGATGGCCTTAAAACTCATCGACGCGAAAGCGTCATACGCGCGAACGAGTGGGTTGAAAATTAGCCAAACGACGCACACGCGTCAGCCACGCATACGCGCGAATACATTGTGCCCCAGGCACAAAACTGGCACAACTCTGGCACAACTCTCTGGAAAATGGTTGGGCATTCGATGCAGCGCATCGACGCGCCCGCGCACACCACGCGCACGCGTGGATGATGCTTTCTCGAAGAACGGCGCGTACGCGCCAAGTGCGCCTACGCGCGAGGGGTCATTCTGCTAAAAATTTTCTAAGTTAAAAGCTGCAGAATTCACAGATTCAACCCCCAATCTTCTAACGGTCATAACTCTCTCATTTTAAATCATTTTTCACCCGTTCTTCGAACGGCATGGACATCTCGGATCCAATTTCATTTCTAAACAGATTTGGCACAAATCAAAGATCCGTAGTCCAAGTTATGTCCCGTCAAAATATGCCCAAAAACCATATTTTCATTCAAAACCACAAAGTGCCATTTTCAAAACAAGCCACTTTCAACTCTTTTCAAGATCAATCAAAACATGCCAATTTCAACCCTTCTCTTTGAAATCATTCAAAATGTACCAAAATCAACAACAAGCCATCATCAACTCACACATTAACATTTTACCAAAATTCCCAAAACTACCTCCAACCATTTTAACACTTCTCAATCAATGGCTAAAGGACAAACACAATCTCATGTCATACATCCTTCTCATCCCAATTTCCAATAATATCAATTTCCAAATCAACCATCATTATACATGATCAACATCATACTCACTGGTTGAGAATCTTACCATACCCAAGGTCCAAGGAGACAAGATTAACCTTCTCCTTCAAGAGAGTTGGGTCCTATAACATCAAAGAACCCAAAATCTCAACATTTTTGCTCATGAAACCCGAAATCAAGGGCTGGAATTTCGAATAGTAAAACGTGGCTTACCTCAAGATTAATTGTATGAGTTTTGTAGATCTCTCCGCGGTGAACGCATGGCCACAAACGGAGCGGCGATCGGAGCTCTAGATCAAAAGTTATGGTGGTTTGAAGATCAAGTGAAAGATAGAACTTGAGAGAGTGTTCTTCTCCTTCCTCACTCCATTTCAGCGTGTGTGTGTGTGTTTAATGAGAAGAGAGAATGCTAAAAACTAGGGTTTTGGTTTAGTTATGTTGGGCCAAGGGCCCACTTTGGGTCTGGTTGGTCCGGTTTGGCCCGTTCGGTCCAAATTTGGTCCGATTTCTATAAAATTGGTACCGAAATTCTCGTCTCAATCTCCTCTATCATATTAAGCCATAAAAATAACATTTTTGGCTTTCTAGAATAAATTCTCATTTATGAGTTAATTAGCCGTTAATTAACCGGGTCTTATAATTGAAGCATAGTCAGTCCATTCCTCAAGCTCTACCGGAAGAACTGCTCTGATACCATAATGTAATACCCTAACTACCAAAGTTCACACTTCTGGCTGCGCGACTCTGATAGCTCGGACATTACGACGACTTTTATACTATTTAATACTAAAATATGAGCCCGTTTAAAACTTTTAAACCGCAACACCGCTCCCAAAAATACTTTCATTCAATAACGTACATCCATAAATACCATACAACTTACAAAACTCATAAAGAGTACATCCATATATATATATATATATATATATATATATACATACATACATACATAATATTACATACATAATATTACAGTCATTATCCAATACAATTCCTATCCCTCTTACAGATTATATCAAGATAAAGGCGATGGTACAATAAACCATAACTAAAACAATACAGAGTATCTCGACAACAAATAAATAAACTCTTCGTAACTTCTGCGCCCATATCCTGAAAGGGAAAAAATGTAGGGGGTGAGAACATCATCCTCGAAAGGGTTCTCAGTAGAGGGTTTTTGGGAATTACTGTAATAGGATACATGAAGATAAACCGTACCAGTGATTAATAAC
>NC_029787.2:18585555-18617052 GCF_000816755.2 Arachis ipaensis
AATAGTATATCTATATATATATATATATATATATATATATATATACATACATACATACATAATATTACATACATAATATTACAGTCATTATCCAATACAATTCCTATCCCTCTTACAGATTATATCAAGATAAAGGCGATGGTACAATAAACCATAACTAAAACAATACAGAGTATCTCGACAACAAATAAATAAACTCTTCGTAACTTCTGCGCCCATATCCTGAAAGGGAAAAAATGTAGGGGGTGAGAACATCATCCTCGAAAGGGTTCTCAGTAGAGGGTTTTTGGGAATTACTGTGATAGGATACGTGAAGATAACCGCACCAGTGATTCATAACCGTCTTATGCCTCTTTTCAAAAACAACAGTTTCCAATAGAAGTAAAGTCGGGAATCTTTTCTAAAAGAGGAACCGTTCAATTCTCAAAACTCAAAAGTCTTTCAAAACGGTTTATCTATGCTGAAACAAAGTAGCCTTTCATATTTTATTCCAAACCAGAAACACAAAACTGAAATCAACCATCGGTTCATCTCATTCCAACCACGGCCCTAGGCCCAAATAATCCAACCAACAACCAATCACCACAATCCAACAGAGTCCCAGATGCAAACACAGATAGGAAGTTCAAGCACAAGCAAACAGTTATTACAAGTAGAACAGTTAGCAATTACTCACATAGGCAAGCCAAGTATAACATGCACACCCAAACAATGTCACATAAATGCATATGATGCATGCCTATCCCTAGTGGCTGATGATATCATCTGTCGGTTATAGAGCCAACCCGACAAGTCCTGGTAGTTAGCCATTGGACTGTCCCTCTGTCATGTCTCCCCAACTCGAGTTATACTCAATATAAGCTTGATCATAATCATAATCCATATCCATCACCCTCACTGGTGAATATTTATCCATCACCATCACTGGTGAATATTTATCCATCACCATCACTGGTGAATATTTATGGGGGTGAGCTCGTCCGGGAATTTCACAGTGCCCGGCCACCCTGACGACATAGGGAAACTCAAATCTCCGATAGTGAAAGTGCAAATCACAATTATCAATATCTCAGCATAGGTGCTTTCATTCTTAGCCATGGATCAACATCCATCTCAGCCATCCGGCTCTTAGTTCAATCCAGAACCAGCCAATATTCATAATCATACACAGCCATTCCGGCTCACAATAAAACAGCACTTCCACATTCAAAATCATCAAATTCATGAAATCGGCATTTAAGCCATAAATCATTTTCTCAATTCGTTTCACTTTGAAATCAAGTTTCAACTCTTTTCAGCCTTGGCTTTAGAAATCTCGTTTCTCAAATCATCTCAGGCTCATAAGCCAAATTTACTCAAAGTGAGTTCCCTTTTTTAAAACATAGCCACTCCCGGCATTCTCTTTCCAAAACTTCCAAAACCATGGAAAGTTAAAGATTCCTTTTGAAACATTCAAAACCACCCATCCAACAATGGGATTTTTGTAACAAAAGTTCCTCGGCAAAGTCCCAAGTCCTTAGGAAAGAATAACGACTCATTTCGCCAAATTCATTTAAAATCATTAAAAATCTTGGCTTCCTTATTTGGGTAGTAAAATAGGATCTAAGCCAATCCGAGTCATGTAATCAATTACTCTTTTCAAAACCATTTCCTTTTCTTAAACAAAAACCGGCTTCAATTCCATAATTAAACCTGAGCGTTTCAAACTGATAAGAGAATCATTTTTGTTGTGTTAAACTAGAGTTCAAAGGGTACTCTGAATCTTATTCAAAACGTCAAAATAATGAGGTTCGTCAATCGAGATCCACTTCCTTTTAAAATCACGAAACTCTTCCAATGGACACTCTTTATGTTTAATAGAGAAAAACATAAACCAGTTTTTCCTTTTTAAAACAGCCTCAAGGCAAAATTCCTTTTCGAATAACTTGTACCCAAAGACATACTATTCTTCTCGGAAAAGTAAGGAGGAATCATGATTCTCTTTTCAATAATTCTTTCAATGCGTAGCTTCATCGCTTTCATAATTGTTCTAAGTAAAAATAATAAAAGAAGCCATAAATTCACAATCCTCCAAGTAAATAGGAAAGGCATTAAACTCCAAATTTCCCAAATAACATTTCAAATAAAGCCTCGGAATTTATAGAAATTTAGGCAGCATCTCCCCTAAAACTTGGACTTTGCCACCCGGTTCGGGTCCCAACTAAACCGTTCCTCAATCCTTTTCAACAGTCCAGAACCCAAAAATCAATTTAAAATCACGCTAAATCCAACAGTCGTCTCAGTGGCATATCTCAAGGAAACCATTTCGAAATCAAATCAATGTCAACCGATTTAACTAATTTCCAAAGCTTTAAGGAAACGGCTCAATAACAAATCATTTGTCCAAACCACGTCAATTAAAGTAAACCAGGCTGAATTCAAAAGTGCGTCTGACTTTTCACATTATCAAAATAATTGACTCAATTCAAATCAATGCTCAACTGATCAAACTCAGATTTCAAATCTTTAAAGAATCAACTTCAAAACATTACATTTCACAAAGCCGCACAACAATTCAACCAAACCAACATCCATAATCACTCGAGTCAATCAAATAACACATAAGGCAGATACAATCACCAAATACCAATTGTCTCACATCAGTATCCATATGTAATAATTCCAATACATACAACATAGTTTTTGGAAAGCGCCCCTACCTCAACACGCAAATCCATAACCCAAACGTCTCACCGAGTCCTTTTCACCTCAACTCGAAATCACCGGCAACCAAAACCTCAGCTCCCAGTCACTTTCGCAATAACCATAGCACACTAATCACAATATATAATAATCAGGACTCGACCCCACGTTACCAAAACTCATTTATTAACCAAACACAACCGAAGACTAACGCGAGACTTTTCGAAACATAATTTCTTACCGGAATAACAACACGAAGCAGCTGCGATTTCGAACCGGCCCCGGCAACAGCTCCGGCGGCGGCCAGAAGCTCCGGTGGATCAACTATAGAAACCACGTAACATCAAAACCTTATCAAGATCCAAAATGACCAAAACCACAAATTAAAACCCCTTTACCTCAAAGTCAAAACTCGCAGAAATCACTAAACAGAGTAGCTCCATCATAGTGGCTGGTACCGCAGCGACCCAGGCAGCGGCACCAACTGAACAGCAACCCCGATGATGGCAGAGGCTCCGACAGCGGCGAGAATCAGGAGCAGAGGCAGAGTTGAGCATATCTCCCATTCAAACCTCCAAAAGAAGCACCAGCTCCAACAGCTAGATGGTGGTAGTGGCTGACTTCAATACTGGCGACGCCGGATAGAACAGCGACGGCGACAAGGGAACAAATGGTGGCGCTAGAACGCCGGCGACAAAACCCTAGTAGCAGTGGCAGCCGGAGCGTTTTTCTTCCTCTGTGCATCCCTGAGCCGCAGGTCTTCTCGCTCTTCCTTGGACGGCGACGCACAGCAATGGGACCCAGCGGCGGCGTAGGATGGCAGAATCGCGACTGGGCAGGGACGAAAGGCATGGCTTCGACAGCGGCGCTCCTCGCGTGCGGCAGAACGCGACGGCAATGAAGCCTCATCTCCCTCCTTCGCGTCACTCTCCTCCCCTAGCGATAGCAACGGCGACGGCACTCCTCGCCGGTACCGCACCGTCCTCCTTCTCCGATTCCTCTCCCCACTTCCCTCCATGGTTTGACGATGGCGCGACGGCGGCGATGAGGCCAGCACGCCGGCGCGAGTCTTCCTCTCCTCCTCCGGCGATCTCCTTTCCTCCACACACGGCGAACTCCTTTCCTTTTCTCTCAAATGCGTTTGTTTCTTTCTTTCTTTTCCTTTTGCTTCTGCGTGTGGGTGTCTAGGGTAGAGGGGCGGCAGCTGTTGCTGCTTGGGTTTGAGGGAGAAAGAAACCGGGTCGGGTAATGGGTCGTTGGGTTAGGGTTTCATTTTCAAAATTAGGGTTAAGGACATTTTAGTAATTTTATTTAAAAATAAGGGTAATATAGTAATTAGAAATAAATTCTAACCCAACAATAATAATGTATAAAAATACTATTTACTCATCAATCTTACACTTTATTTTCAATAAAATATCCAAATCAAAATAATTAGAAATAATATAATTAAACCCTTTATTTTCCAAAGTAACAGTATTAATATTTAAAATATTAATTATTTAATCCGAATCATATAAAAATCCTTATTATTTCACAACTACCAACTTTATAATATAATTATAAAAAATAATCCAATAATTATCAAATTGAATAATAAATCATAACTTGTCTCAAATTCAATAAATCACACTTGCCTTAATTATCTTTAATAAAATGATTTCCGAAATTAAGGCTATAAATAACTATATGATTTGAGACTTGATCATAATAAGACTTTTTAAAAGTTCTGGGTCTTACATTGAGAGACAAAGTCATTGAGGCATCTGAAGCTATAAGAATTTCAAAGCCATCCGCTGTCCTCTCAAATCCTTTTTGTAAATTCTCATCTAGGGATATAGAAAGTAAATAGGTTATAGTTTTATTCTTTGACTCATTGTAAGAAATTGTAATTAACACTAATTTGTTTAACTCGTTGTAAAAAAATAAGAACTTCTTTTTTTATTCGTTGTTAATGTTAATGTTAATGTATATATTTGTCGGAACTGCCTGGACTGTATTGAATGAATCTAGATTCATAGTGAATAGATCCAATATATTTACCAAACATCTAGAACACCAAAAAACAAATGAACCAAAATTATTACACAAAATGAACCAAAAACAATGTATATATGACTATTCAATTTCAGAAACTGTTTGACATAACACAATTGTAGAAGCTAAATTTGAAAAAACAAAAAGTGGTTATTCAATAAAACACAACATGAAATCAAAATTAACCCTCATTATATGACTAGAACCCAGATGAACTGAAATTTAGTAATACATGAATCGAAATTTATATTAATAAAAACTGAAACTTCTATAATCCTCTTCGGGATAATTCATATCCTGCGCATCATAAAGGCTAGAGCTTGTGATAAACTCCAATTTTGTAGTTTATCTTGTGCTTAATTTGGGTAATTTTATCAACTTTTCTCACATTTATTCAATGAAATAGCATGGTTTTGTAATTCTCCCTTAATTTGTACTTAAGTGTGAAAACATACTTTTTAGGCTTTAAAATAGCTAAATTTAATTCACTTTAATTCCATTTGATACCTTGATATGTTTGTTGAGTGATTTCAGGTTTATAAGGCAAGTATTGGACGGAATAAGTGAGGAGAAAAGCATGCAAAGTGGGAGAACTCATGAAGAAATGAAAGAACCGTAAATCTGTCAATCCTGACCTCTTCGTACTCAATCGACCATAACTTGAGCTACAGATGTCCAAATAATGCGGTTCTAGTTGCGTTGGAAAGCTAACATCCGGGGCTTCGAAATGATATAAGATTTGTCATGGTTTCCTGGCGTTTAAAGGCGAGCACACGCACTGTACGCGAACGCACTGGTGATGACACGTGACCCACTTTGAGCAACTCGTGGCCAGCGATTTCTAGCTTATTTTGGGGCCCAATCTAACTCATTTCTAATGCTATTTGACCCAAGGATTGAGGCGGGAAAGGGGGGAGCAATTGTTTGTAGTGTAGCATCATGTAGGTTAGTTTCTAGAGAGAGAAGCTCCTTCTTCTCTCTAAAATTAGGGTCCCTAGGATTAATTGCATCAGAGATCCATGTTTAATTATTTGCTTTCATCTTGTTTCTTCTACATTTTCATGCTCTAGTGATGTAATTCTCTTGCTCTCTCTTGTTAATTTCCCTTTTTGCTCTCTTTTGTGATGATGAACTCTTGATGGATTTGGATTTTCTATTAATGCAATTGATGTTTGATGTTCTTTTTATTGTTGAATTGAGTTGTTGATTTTACTTTCCTTGCAATTGGTAGTTAGATTTTATCATTCTTGCTCATTTACCATGATTTCCATTTATACCCACCAAGTGTTTGACAAAATGCTTGATTGGGCTTTAGAGTAGATTTTGAGCATTCTTTGCTTGGAAAGAGTAGTTAGGCAATCTTGAGTCATGAAAACCCAACTTATGTTGGTGACTTAGAATTGTTAGCTAGTGTGGTTTCCATTGACGCTAATCTTTTACTAATTCAATTAGTAATTTGATTATGACTTTTGGATTGAGATTAGCTAGTCTTATTAGACTTTCTCCGAGTATGAGGATAACATGATACATTCCTCCATCGTCGGAGATGACGTAATAAGATAAATTCTTGTTTATTATTGTGATATGATTAACTAGTCTTGTTTGACGTTCTCCCTATGTGAAGATAACATGATACCTTCTTCCATTTGTTGGAGTTGACTAAATAGGATGAATTAATCAATGCATGACTAGGATAGGAAGCATATATTCTCAACCCTTGCCATGAATGTCTCTCTTTATTAATTACTTTCTTTAGTTACTTGCTTGATTTACTTTTCTTGTCATTTAAATTCTTGTCCATTTAATTTCTTGCCCCTTTATCAATCAAACCCTTTGTCCCTTCATAGCCAATAATCATTCACTTCATTGCAATTCCTTATGAGACGACCCGGAGTCTAAATACTCCGGTTAATTCTTATTTGGAGTTTGTTACTTGTGACAAAACCAAATTTTTGATTGGGAGGATTGTTTGTTGGTGTAGAACTATGCTTGCAACGAGAATTAATTTGTGTGAAATTCTATACCAACACAACGGTGTGAATGATTCAGAACAACTTTTAAATTTATCCAAAAACCAACGTCCTTCAATATATGTATGTAAATCATGGCTGGACAATTTATTCCAACTGAGGGATTTGTCTTCAGAGTTGGAGATATCTTGAATTTTCACTTTCCCTCTCTACTACACATAATTAGTTGATTCTTAATCTCATCTCCCTTCTGAGTGTTGTTCCTTATTTTCGTAGAAAAACCTACAAGTTTGGAATAATCTTTGTAGAACTTTTTAACTCTAGTGTCTTGAAAGTCATCCCAACCTTTGGGACAAATTGTTCATCCATAACACACCTGGACTGTAAAATGAACCGAAAAATAGTATCAAAACAAAACCATTGTATAATACTAAATGAACCAAAAAATTTTCATTATAATTATTCAAAAACACTTGCATCTAGAATGAATAAAAAATATTATCAAAACGAAACAATGTACAATACCAAATAAACAAAAAATTGTGTTCATAAACAATTAGATTTAGCGATTGCATTCCATTCCATTCAATTTAAAATTGAATAATCCAAACCTCGTCCAATAGATTCAATTCAAAAGAATAATTTAAATCACTCTTATTTGAACTTGAAGCATTCATTGTTTTGATACACTGTTGAAATCTGTAAATGAAGAAGAAATCTGAAATCTGAAAACAAAGAAGAAAATGAAGAACATAAATGCAATGCAGATAAAAAAAAAAAACAAAATTTTATGTTGAAGAAAACAAAGAAAAAAATCAAAAAAATCAGAGTAAAGAAAAAGAAAGAAAAGCTTTACATTAAAAGATGGGGAGCATGTGAAGAAAAAAAAACTTAGTTGATTTGATTAAAAAAATCACATAAATGCAAAATATTATTGTATAAAATATTCTACCATATATTGACTTGGGCAAATTAAATAAAGATAACATAATTTTAGGCTTGGAAAATATATAATATAATAGTTGTCAATTTTATTTATTTACTGTGTAAAATAGGAATCTTAGCTATGTACGGTTCAGTCCGAAAAAGGATCATTGGTTCAGTCCGAAGATGCAAAGCTGGCTATGGCCATATCAGTGCATCCCTTTAGCAGGCCATTCAGGAGAGACCACCCTTTCTAGAAGGTTTTCTAGGCACGCAAAATTCAAACACAAGTGAAGAAGAATGCCTCTTTTGGATATAAATAGCTACCTGTCTCTTTGTTCTTTTATAAGTTGCAACTTGCAAGACAATGCAAGGACATCTTTTGTATATCAATGTCTTATTGTTTTTAATTTGTTATATTTTATTTATTTTGTTTTATTTTTACTGTTTTTATGCGTTACAATGTAAAGTAAAGCAATACAATTATGGAAAGAACTTTTCGATTTACGTGAGACAGAGGTTAATAGTTAAATTAGTTTTTGAAAAAGGAAAAACTATCATTTGTACCCATAAATTTTATAAATGCTGACAAAAGTATCCATCAAACAAGAAAACTAAGAAAGTACACCCTTGTTGTTTCTTTCTTCTTCGAATGCAACAACAACACTAAGAAAGCACATCCTTTTTAAACTCTTCAACCTCTTCAATCTGAATATTGTTGTTCTTCTTATTCTAGGTTCTTGGTTCTGCGCCTCTTGTTTTCACAATGACACCAAGAAACTAAAATGTATGTTTTTTTTTGTTAATTTTAAATTTCTTTTTCTTTTTCTGCACTAGATCTACAAATTCATAATATTTGAACAATAACCTCAGATAATTAATAATCCACAGTTTTTAATCTTTTTAATTTTTTGGTGGCTGGCAGTAGCAGAAGAAGACGAAAGATGAGGGTTGTGAAATTTGGAATTTGGGAAAGAAGATAGAAAGGGTAATTTGGAAATTTTATTAAAAAGTCAATGAAAAATCACGGTTTGGGTATTATTGTCACACAGAACCCATCTTTCATGGATACAACGTTAATTTTCTTGTTTGATGGGTACTTTTGTCAGCGTTCACAAAATTCATGGGTACAAATGGTAATTTTTCCTTTGAAAAATAAGATATTTTTTAAATTTATCATTGTTTTTCAATCAAATTAGTCTTTCGAAAATTGCAAATTAATTATATTTGTCCTCCACTCGCTCCAATAACAATTTTCTTCAAAGATTGATGTTATAAAACGTTAATTGATAACATATATAATACCTGATATGTCTAATTGGATATTGACTAAATATGTTTATGAAAATTTATTAATTTAGTCATTTTTTTCAATTACAAAAATTTTATTCCTAATATAACCTAATGACTAAAGTGATAGATTTTCGCAAATATATTTAATCAACGTCTAATTGAATATGTTATGTGTCATGTATGCTGTTAGTTAACATTTCACATCATCAATCGTTGATAAAAATTGTGAGTAAAATATGATTAATTCATAATTTTTGAAAGATTAATTTGATTAATTTTTTTTTTCAAAAGACAAATTTAAAAAATACCTTATCTTTCATGAATTAATTTGACTATTAACTCACTTTGACGCACTAACCCAAAAAAAAAAACCATGGCACCAACCAAACCATTCTCCATGACAACATTATTGCTTATGATATGATATTCATCACCATGACCATGATTTCCCAAACAAGTTCTAAACAACCCTAGTGTTTTACTTGCACGACTTTACAAACGGGCCTAATGCAAGTATGCAACCATTGTGCAAATTGTCGTCATCAACGGAAAAGTCTGGTCTTACACCACATTTGGTACCTTTATAATGGTGGACGGTTCAAAGTTATACTATTTGGTTACTAAATGTGTCGTTAAATAAAAAATTATCTACCGATGTGGATAAAAAGAAAAATTAGGCATTCGGCTACTTTTGAAAACGCTTAACCACTAAATTGGTTGATAATTTTACCATGAATGATCGATTTGACAATCAACATAAAAATTAAGTTAAAAAATATGGGCAGTGCTACGGTGATGAAATGAAGAATTTTTTTTACATGCTGAAACAAGGTGGAGTGCATGGATACTGGACGCGTGTAAAGATGTTTCCCAAGACAAAACAAATCTGACGAAAGCAGAGGAACAACAGGCTTCAACTTGTCAAAGTGATTAATAAGTTAGGTAGTAGATTATGTTAATTAATGTGGTTAAATGTTTGGGCCAATTTGATTTGAAGCCCAAAATTTTTTTTTGAAGCTGTGTTATTCGTTGAACACCGAGTAAAATTGCGTGTGTCAGTCGCCCAACCCAGTTCTCGTCACCCACAGGAAAACGTCTATAAATAATTAATTTTTTCGGTCAAGATAAAATCAGACGCTATTTACTAATTTTCTTCTTTAACCGTAGATATTTTCCAATATTAGCATCTTATACAATATTTTTTTTTCTTCACATTGTAAAATTAATTATTATAATTCTTGGTCATTGTTTATTATTCTAATTTGTTATAATATGTATTATTGTTTCCAATGAAATTGATAAATTAAGTCAAAAATTAACCCTAAATAATAATAAAAACCTAATTAGTAAAAACCTGGAATCCAAAACAGTAAACAAATTAGGATTATTGAAGTCACCAAAAAAAAATTAGGATTATTGATAGTATTCATAGAAACTGCAAAAATATATTATTTTATATATTACTTTTAATTTAATAAATAAATATTAACTTTTATTAAAAAAATTATAACAAACTAAAAAATATTTTTATAAAAAATATCATATAAAATAAATACTAAAAGAAGTATTAAAAATAATTAAATATACTTAAAAATAATATTATAATTTTTTAGTAATTTACTAATTATCTATCTAAAAGTGATTTTAACCAATATTATCTAAACAATTTCATTTTATCAAAATTAATTTTAATATAGAATTGCCAAACATAGATTATGTTGGCACAAAATCACTTATCTTCGAAATCAGTTTTACAAAATTACTTTCTTTCAAATTTCAGTTTAACCAACTATAATCCAAACACACACTTTGGGTGTGTTTGGTAATCACCGTTTGAAGGAAAAAAATACGTTAGAGCTTCTTGAAAGCTTCACTTTTTTGTTTGGCTAAATTTCTTCTCTACAAACGCAGAAGTGATTTTGTTCATAAAATCACATTTATAAGAAGCAATAATTTCTAGCTTCTCCGTTGCACTAACGTGCTTTTAGCCAATACCTTCAATATTTATTTTTCTTTTACCAACCTTATCCTTTATACATGTTATTGCATTATTTATAGAATTCTTATTATTCTTCTCTATATGAACTCTTTTTTTATTATTTATTATTTATATTTTTTATTAATTTTTTATTTGACATTATATATTTTTATAGTTATAATTTTGTATATTATATTTATTATTATCGTTTTATAATAGAATTTATTGATCCTATTAGGTAAAATAAATTAAACAAAAAAATTAACTATAAATAATAATAATAGTTAAAAATTATAACGTACTAAAAAAGAGTATTAAAAATATACTATATAAAAAACATATAAGAAAAAAATATAAAAAAAAATTAAACATGTATAAAAAAATAATATTATAATTTAATGTCATGTCCTTTTAAGTAATTATCTATCTAAAAGTGATTTTAACTAATATTATCCAAACAATATTTATTTTATCAAAATCAATTTTGGTAAAGAGTTGCCAAACATAAATCATGTTTATACAAACTTACTTCTATCCAAAATCAATTCTATAAAATCACTTTTATTCTCCAGTTTTACCAACCACAATCCAAACACACACTTTGTCGTTCGGTTTATTCGTTAGAAGATTCGACAAGTTTGACTAAGTTATCGTTTAATAGTTCTTAACTGTTAATTTCACATGAACACAACTTCTTTAAACTGTTCCTGTGTAATAAATATATTATCACTACTTAGAATTTTGATCAGAGTCACTATCATTTCCATAATTTTAGCGGGTCCATAAGTGTTTATGATTATATAGTTTCGAGTAGGGCAATGCTACGACGGTGATGAAGTTATTCTTCATCATCAGCTGCTGAAGCGATGTCGATGAGCTATCTGGCTGAGGCGTGTGACGTTGTTGTATATGATTTTAGGTTAAGAGTTAGGAATATTGTAAATGATTTAGGATTTCAGAACTAGAATTCAGGATTTATAATTTATAGATTATCGTATATATCGAGTTTAGACTTTATTAGATTATGATTTATCATTTATGGTGTTAGGGTTTCGATTTTAGGTTAAAAGGTTAAGGATTTTATATTTAAACTTAAGAATTTAATGAAACTGATTGAATGTTTAGGATTTAGGATTCAAGATTTAGAGAAATTACTGTTAAGAGAGAGTTTAGAATTTATACTTTAGGATTTAAGTTTGACAGTGAGATTCAGAGTTTAGTGTTTAAGGTCAAAATTTAAAAATTGACAAGATTTAAGATTGTAAATAGTTAAAAAAATATGACATTGATTTAAAGAAATAATTCTTTCAATTAAAAATGTACGTAGGTGTTCATTAAACTGATACATCTAATAATTATCATATATCTTACAGACATTTTTTAAATAGCTAGAATTCTTATTATAACTATCAAAAATACTTTCTAATTCGCTTATAAAAGAAGGATCATTAAAAATCTTCAAAAATTAATTTTGAATATTAAAATATATGGATGTCACACTCAAAATTGATGAAGCTCCAATCAGATATACCTTGCATCATTATTCACTGAGAAACATTGATTCCCTCCAATCTAGCTACGTACCTTCCATTGTAAGGCAAATGTGTTCTCTTCTAGATGGCTTTCCTGCCAGACGATGGGTTGGAGCGATGAAAGCTTTGATTTTAGGGTCTATAAGGATTATTACTAAATTAATTATAATGTGAATAAATTATTTTTATTACTAAAATTATTTATTATTTTTTTTAGGTTTCTCATAAATTATTAGATTAATTTAGTTGAACTTATTTACTAATTAAAATTATTCAACTTTCAAAATAAAAAAAAGAAAACTTTTTCCATATGTTAATTTTAATTCGAAATAATTTTTAGTTTAATTTTGCTTCACACATTTCATTTTTGAATTATATAATTCTCTTTCTATAAATAAAACCAAATATCATTTTATTAAAAAAGTGTTTCCATATATATGTTCATTTATTTTGTTTTCGGTTTTTTTACTCATCACGTGTCCTAAAAAATCCTCTTCATGCACAAAAATTTTAACGTATCAGATATACCATACAAACAAAAAAATATTACAATATTCATTCCTTACTCTATAACCCAACAAAAAGCCCAATCAAAACAAAAATTTCACCAACAAAATGCCAAAAAGCTCAATAACTAACACACCTTCATTAACCAATAATTAAACTCTCCTAATTACCTCACTCTAGACAAAACTCCTGCCTAGTCAGTCACCGCTAGCAGACACTGTCTGCGCGTGTAGTCACGCAAACCCATGTGTCACACAATGGGCTACACCACGCAGTTTCCTTTCCTGAGGAAAAAAAATCACTTCTTCATGCTAGCATTGGCCAAAAAATGTTAGTCCCTGCCTAAATACGTCGCTAGTGATAAAATTCTTTTAAGGATATAAATATAAAGTTTTGTTTATTAAAAGCGTAAGATTTTTAAATTTACAATAATATTAAACACTCCATATCTATCTGTTGTAAAATATTTATCTAAAAAAATTATCATATTTAGAAGTAATAAGTTATCCTTTATATGGTAGACAATTATAAAAGCAGATAAAATTGTTTCTTACTTAAAATTTTAATTAGAAATATGGTTAATAATTAGGAATGAATGCGAATCGGATCGGATCAGACATGACCAAAATTTTAATTTAATCCGTACTAAAATTATCAGATCAAAACGGATCTAATATCCACAGTTTTTTAATTTGGATGGACGAATACCTACATAAAATTCACAATCTAATTCTATTAGTGTATTAATCAGATTTCATATCCATAATTTTTGGATCAAATTCAAATAAATTCTATGAATATGTAGATTGAATCCAACGCCCCTATTTATTAATTGACTGATGTTGATAATTGAGAGGCATGTCTTCTTTTGGCTGTTGGAGTAATAGTGATGCTGCAACTTCATCAACTTTGGGTACCAATTGGCAAGTGGCAACCTTGGTAAATTGCGTTCAGAATAATGCTTTCTTTCTCATTTTATTCCTTTTGTACTTGGCTTCCAAAAACATCTTGAAAGTCTCAAAGTCTTACTCCATTTAATTACTATGACAAATTATGGAAATGAAAATGACTGGAATCACGAGTCACTGGAGTACGGGACACAATATAAGGAAAGAATAAATGTCTACGCGTGTAGCTACCCCAAAACAAGAAAGAAAAAACAAAAACTCTACCTACCTCACTCTCTCTCTCTCTCTCTCTCCCCATTCCTCGGGCTCTAAAATTCCAAAAATGGATGAAAACAACGCCAAAGACACCGCCATGACAGCTGGTGAGACCGAAGACACCGCCGGAGCCAGTGACCAGGCGAGCAAGTTGCGGGTGTCAATGAGATATGCGCTGATGTTTGTAGAGTACCCTTTCATGGCTTCCATTGAAAGAGAACCCAGGAAGCTTTATGGCTGCCGCGTGAAGAAGAGAAACTAATGAAAGAATGAGATCAAGTTGGAGCTTCCGACGGTACGGTGGTGGTGTGCGACCCAGGTAATCAAGCTGCTGCTGTTTTTCTACTTTAGTATGAACAATTAATTGTTAACTCTTTTGCTCACTTCTAATTTTACAAATATTCTGAACTTTTCTGCATTTCTGGAAACACACTACAAACTATCTATCAAACATTACAAACAAGATAAGCACGAATAAAGCTAAATCAAAACAGAAGAGAATAGAAGAGAAAATAATGATTCAGAGAAATTGAATGAGAGTTCTAATTTATTTTATTAATTTTCGCTGCCGTACTTTCCCTTGAGAAAACAAAAATCAACTCCAATTCCATCGTTCCAACCCCTCTCCTGTCCCCCAAACTCTCAGTTCGAACGAGTTTCCTTTTATTTTATTTTTCGTTTCAGTTTCAGTGACACCCTTTCAGAACCCTTAGAACCCTTATAGATATGATTGAACAGAGCGGTTTATTGCTATGTGTTTTCATATGCTTCTTGCTATATCATGCTGTGAGGGCTGAGATACCATTAGGTTCTAGACTTTCGGTGGTTGACAATGGCAGCTGGGTTTCCAAAAATGGTAATTTTACCATTGGATTTCTTAAGATTTCGGATGAGCCTGGCCAGTTTAGTTTTGGCATTCGTTTCAGCGACAAGTCTATACCGTATAGTCAACAAAGAATGGTGTGGAGTGCTGACTTTCTGTATGGAGTAGGTAACATGTCCTATTTCCTTTTCACCACAGATGGTGAAATGGTCCTGTTTGATGATCAGGGAATGCCTTCATGGAGCAGCCAAACCAGTAACAAGGGTGTCGTGTCGGCTTCTCTTCTTGACAATGGAAATCTTGTTCTAATCGACAGAGAGCAAAAGGTCATTTGGCAAAGTTTTGATAGTCCAGATGATACGCTTCTCCCAGGACAGTTTCTATCTTGTGATAAGATGCTTCAAGCTGCAAGTACGAATCTACTGTCCAGTTACTACACCCTGTCTATGAATGTTTCGGGACACTTGATGCTCCTTTGGCAAGGTATTATTCCCTACTGGACAAGCCAAAACCCTTCTGTTCCGAATCTCACTGCATATGTAACAAACAATGGAGCTCTGCAACTTTTAGACAAAAATCTTAATGTTGTTTGGACCGTGTTTGGAGAAGACCACGATGAATATGTTAAATACCGGTTTCTTAGGATAGATGTGGATGGCAATCTCCGCTTATATTCGTGGGTGGAGGCTTTGCAGTCATGGAAATCTGTCTGGCAAGCTGTTCAGAACCAGTGCAAGGTTTTTGCGACTTGCGGTAAACGGGGGGTCTGTGTTTTGTCTTCCTGTGGTACTGCTGATTGTGTGTGCCCTTTCAACCAGACGGACACTGATGAGACTTGTTTCATTCCATATGAACAAAAGTGTAAACATGGTTCCACTATGGTCGCATATAGGCACATACACCTATATGGGCTTTACCCTATTGATGGTCCGGCTATCATGACTAGCGTGAATAAATGTATGCAATTGTGCCAGAATGACTCTAGTTGTACTGCCGCAACCTTTTCTAATCATGTTCTTCCCCAGTGCTCGATAAAGAAATCTGAGTATGTCACTGGCTATTTAGATCCGTCTCCAAACGTGGTATCATTTGTCAAGAGTTGCTCATCTACATCTGCCCTAAAGTTCCCATGTCAAAGCTCACCTGCAACAGAAGAAGATCCTCATACTTGTGTTCCTTGTCTAATAGGAATATCCTTAGCCACAATTATCATCGGTGTTGTCCTTCAACTCGGATGTTATTATTATCTTTTCATCTACAAAAGGAAAACCTCTACTAGATGCAAATACAATTTACCTTCCGCAGACACAAATTTAAAGGGCCTAGTTGTGTTGTTATCTTTTTCAGAGATCAAGAGCGTCACTGAGGATTTCAAAGATCGAATTGGGCCAAATATGTTCAAGGGCATGCTACTAAACAAATTCCCAGTTGCTGTTAAAGAGCTGATTGCATCCATAGATGCAAGGAAGTTCCGGACTGCTGTTCTGAAGATTGGAGGCATCCACCACAAGAACCTTGTGCAGCTGGAGGGCTATTGTTGCGAGTCCAATCATAGATTCTTGGTCTACGAGTACGTCAAAAACGGTTCTCTTGAGAAGTATATAGATGATTCCGCTCTTTGCAAGGAACTGACCTGGAGAAAAAGGGTTGACATATGCTTAAGCGTGGCCCAGGCCCTTAATTATCTTCACTCTGAATGCAGGGAGTTCATAAGTCATGGAAATCTGAAGTGTGAAAATGTCATGTTGGATGAGAACTTAAAAGCCAAGGTGAGCGAATCTGGGTTTGCAATAGTAGACGGCGAGGCAGTGTACTGTGCCTTTTCTGCCAAGAGAGACATAGCAGATTTCGGCATGTTAGTCCTAACCTTATTGACCGGATGTAGAGATCAAAGTGATCTTTGTGAGTGGTCATATAAAGAATTGATAGAAGGGAATGCTGCAAATGTGATTGACAAAAGAATTCAAGGTGGTGCCAATTCAAATGAACTTGAGCGCGTTTTGAGAATCGCATTCTGGTGCCTACAAAGCAATGAACATCAAAGGCCTTCAATGGAGGATGTAGTGGCAGTACTGGACGGAACTTTGAGTATTGATCCACCACCACCTCCATTTTGATGCAAGAGGTTATTGCTGGAAGAATCCTAGATACAATAAGATAATGTTTCTGAGATTCAGTGGAGGTGCTAAATAAATTTGTAGGAACTGTGTTCACTTTAGTTTACAACCTTAGTCACATTATAGTTTACAACCTTCTTGTTTGTGCTAAATAGAGAGTTTGTTACCTCTTAGCTTATTAGGAGTTGTAACTATAAACTTTGAAGACTGTGTTCAGCATTGTCCTGTTTTTTTATCCTTGATTATATATATATAAGAAAGGTGTGCTTCTATAGTTAGTGAGTAATGCTTCTATATATTTTGAATTAAGGATCAAAATAGAAAATCTAATATGTTGAACAACACAAAAGAATGAAGGTGAGACTGTTTCTCATCAGTTGCATTTATACAGAATTTACTGATGAAACTAAGTTACACATATTTTTTCTTTTATATCTTCATTTATAGTAACATGATTGGTACATATGCCTTCCATTTTTTTTCTCCCAATTGTTCTTTTTGCTGGACAGATGATATTACTTTGTCATATTTTCCATGTTTAAACATCTCTAGTATGTGAAGTCACACATTGTCAAAAAGGAGTGATTGTTGTTATCTTTTTATTCTTATAGTTTGTGGTTTGTGTTGCGATGCATTGTTGTTGCGTGATAACATGGGAGTTTAATACCTGAGAACAACCACAAAGTTCTTTTGTCACTGGGTTTGTACATCTCTATTGCATACATGTCTTCATCTTCTTTGGGCCGATTATATTGCTTAGATCTTCGATTGTTCTGTGATTCTTGAAAAACACTGAAGTTATTTTAACATGTTTTATTTAATTATTATGCTTGGCTAGGCCGTTTTCTCTTCTGCTTTTCATATTCTGCCAAGATGTTCTGGGAATGACATGATAAATAGATTAATGATGCATATCGATTTCTCTTTACCCTGATAAAACAATCCGACTTTGATGACTTGATTGGATTCTTAATTTGACACTTGATCTTTTTCCTTCCCTTATTTTGGGTTCAATGAGAACATTTTATTATGAACTGTAGGTACTTGCTGTGAAGAAACTTGAAAAGAGAGTTTGTGATCACCAGGAGGAGGAGGATTTTCTTGAATTAGTGAATGGCATTAACAATCGTCGAGTTTATTGGGTACTGTTCAGAGCATGGTCAAAGGCTTCTGATATATGAGTATTGCAGTAATGGATCACTCAATGAGGCACTCCACTCAGAGGATGAATTTAAAACAAGACTCACATGGAATGCTTGCATCCGGATAGCACTTGGGGCGGCTAGGGCCCTAGAGTAAGTCAAGTTACCATTATGTTTTTAAGAGAAAAAATTGCTCAAGCTTGTTGATTTGTAGCTTTGGCTTATAACAGGTTCAGATCTTTTATTTTCACAAGTCTGGTTTATCCTGCCTAAAATATTAGTTTTCCTTGGAGAATTCATTCAATTGCTGATATTAATTTGCTCAAGTCATGGTTGTTGATGTTGAAGCTTTATTTCAACTTTGCTAGTACTTCCAAAGTTAAATTGTTAAATGCTAAATTAAACTTTCATGGTTAGTAATACTTGCCACATTATGCTTTATTTTTTGTGTGAAAGATTTTAATAGTTAAATATTTTTTTGCAAACCAATTCAACCCTAAAGGTTAAGCTGTTGGTTGCTGGCCCAAGAATGATGGCTTTTTTCTAACAACAATGAATTTCTTATCAAATCTCTTTAGAGAGTTCTAGGATCCTTCTGAAAACCAAATGAAGCATATGCAAAAAGATAATTGGAAGCTGAAGCAGGGGAAAGTCTTTCCTTGATTTGACATATTTGAAGACACAAATCTTTGATGATCTGAATGAGAAATCTAATGTTTCTTCTTGTCTGCTGACAAGGTATTTGCATGAGCAAGAGCAATGTCAGCCGGCTGTGATTCACAGAAATTTCAAGTCTGCTAACATTCTTCTTGACAATGACCTATAAAAAGCATGTAGATCAATCAGTTCTAAAGATAAAAATTTTCGAAAAAGAAGAAGGGCAAATTATGATAGAGGCAAATACACTTCCTGTTGAGGAGGATGAAGACATAGTTAAGAAACCTATAGTTGTCTAAAGTCACAATATAATTGAAACATCGAAAGATGTTCAGATACTTGAAATTTGTCAAAATGATAAGATCTTAATAAATTTTGTCTTTATAGGAGAAAATAGAACCAAAGAGAAATGATTGCCAACGATATATTTGCATATAATGTGGTGCTAAATATTATACATGAAAATGAGGATCTTGAACCAAAAACCATCTAAGAATGTCGACGAAGGGATTGGTAAAAGTGAAAAGAAGCCATAAATTACCTTGCAAAACGTGAAGTTTTTAGTTCTATAGTACGAATACTAGAAGGTGTGAAACTTGTTTGATACAAATGGGTATTTGTGAGAAAACAAAATGAGAATAATAAAATTGTATGCTACAAAACTCAACTTGTAGCACAAGATTTTTCAGAAAGATCTGGTATAGACTATAAAGAGACTTACTCTTTCGTAGTTGATACAATTACCTTGAGATATTTGATTAGCTTATCTGTATATCATAAATTAAATATGCATCTAATGGATGTAGCCACAATATATTTATATGGGTTAAATATGCATCTAATGGATGTAGCCACAATATATTTATATGGGTTATTAGATTATGATATCTATATGAAAGTCTTTAAAGAACTAAAGATATCTGAATTATCCAAAGAGAAATCTCAAGTGTAACACCCTCACTACCAGAATGTCACGCTTCCGGCTGCGCCACTCTGATAGCAATAAGTATTACGACTACTTTACATACTAAATATTAAAATAGAAGCCTGTGACTCAACACTGTATCGCTGCGTTCTTTGAAAACCGGAAAATAAATACTTTATCTTAAGAAAAATACAAGCAGGCATAGATTCATATATAAAACTCCTACATAATATCTTATAGTATAATATACATATAAAACATACAACTCCTATCCCTCTTACAAACTTGTGATAACAAAGACAAGGGAAGAAAATAATCTAATTCATAAAACAACATATAAAACCAAACGCAGTTTAACTCTTCTTAATAATGGTTCTTCATCTGGTTCCTGAAAAGGTAAAGCTGTAGGGGGTGAGAACCTAACCACACGGTCTCACAACGGAGTTTTAAAGTTGTCATAAGAAGATATTTAATAAGAAAACTGTTTTCAAGTTCAGTGATTATCATTGCCTTATGAATCTTTTAAAAACCAATAGGTAGTCGTTCAAAACCTCTTCGAAGAAACAATGTCTAATTTTTAAAAAATCCGAAACCTTTCCTTTCTTATAAAAGAATCTCAATCAGAAACTAACCACGCAATCAAACAACACAATCATTAACTCAGCACCACACGCCAGGACAAACACAGGCAGGACAGACAAGGAAAGCACAAGTAGGCAGCAGTTACAGCAAATAGTTCAAGTAGCAGTTACAAACAGTTTAGCAATTAGGCAAACCAAAACAAGTTCAAACCCAAGCAAAGCATACAAATGCATATGATGCATGCCTGTCCTATGGCTGATGAGGCTCATCTGTCGGTTATCCAGCCAACCCGACAAGTTTGAATTGTCCTTAGACTGTCCCCCGACGTGCATCCCCAAGAGTCTATGGTACACGTGGTGGCAAGCCACGGCACTTAATCCAGGGAACCTCGTATCTCAGATATTTCAAATTCATAAGCCACATGAATAATTCAAATATCATATCTCAACATTCTCAACATCATAATCATTCATCAATCTAAATCTCATTTCCAAATTCATTCAAAAACCATATTTTAAAGAAAATCCTCATCAATCCTCATCATCCTTCTTTTCATCCCGTCCATTAACAATCCCAATTCAAAACATAATTCTTTCTTTGATAAATAAATCAATCTTAAGACATAGAATGTTTAAAAACAAATCTTTTTAATTAATTACTTCAAATAAAACTTCCAATTTTATAAAATTTCGGCAGCATTTCCTTTGAAACTCGGACACTGCCACCCTTTTCGGATCCCATCCAAACATTTCTCAAACCCTTTCTCAATCACTTTCCAAAATTCAACCAATTCCAGTATCAAAGTATTTTCAAATCAGACCAACTCCAATAATAAAACTCTTCTTAAAGTCAAACCAGCTCAAGTATTAAGTGTGTGTTTGGATTACAGTTTGTAAATGAGAGTTTGCATAGAATTGATTTTGCAAACTTGATTTTGATGAAAAATAAGTTTGTGTTAACATGATTTATGTTTGGCAATCTTTATATTAAAATGAATTATAGTAAAATAAATGTTGTTTGGATTTTGCTACTCAAAATCACTTTTAGAGAAAAAATTACTAAAAGAGACATCAATTTAAATAATTTTTTATATTATCCTATCATTTTACTTTAGATATTTGAATAGATCTTAGTAATTCATTTTATAATAAAAATATTTATCATATAAATAAACATTATTATTTTATAATAATAAAATAATATCTATCTTTTGAGAAAAAAATACAATAAAAAATAAAATTATAAGAGAGAGTACGTACTATACATTCTATAATGTCAAACAAAAAGAAAATGTTCTATAATCTTTTTAGTATTTTATTACTCTTTAATTTATATCATTTTGGAATATACATTTTTATTATTTATGACTCTTTTGTTACTTATATTTAGTATATAATAAAAAATAAAATAAAATACAATAAAAACAAAAAAAAAGAAAAAAATTTCATATCAAACATAGTATATAATAATTACAACTAACAACATATATCATATGAACAAAAAAATTACAATAAGAAGTAAATAAAATTGATATGAATAAAATAAAATAAAATAAAAATTATACACAACATAAATATAGTACAATAAAGGATAGAAAAAAAGGAATTTATATAAACAAAAAATAATAAAAATTAATAAAAATAAGAATTTATATCAACAATAGTTGTCATATGAATAAAAAAGTACAATAAAAATATAATAGAGCACTAAAAAAATAACATCAAAATACTAAAAAAATAATATAAAAAATATTTATCGTATAAATAAAAAAATACAATAAAAAATATAAAAATCAAAATATGAAAGAGAGTACTAAAAATAATAAAAAATAATTAAATTTTTTATCTTGGTAGTGATAGAAAAAAAAATTCAAAACAAAGAACATACACAACAAATGAACGAAGAACTACTGTGAAAGTTATGGTTACTTGCATCCTTTTTATAGAAGAGAATGGAGGGTAAAATTGGTAGAAAAGGAATAAATTTTTCACTTAATTCCTCTAACGGTAATCAACTTTCTCAACGTGAACGCAGAACCAAGAAATTTTAGCTTCACGTGAACATACGTTTAGAGGTGAAAGCACTTCTGGGTTTAGAGTTCTAACAAATTGCCAAACATAAAAGTGGGACGTTCAAGACACTCAAACGGGCTTCTCTCTTCTCCAACGTGAACCCCAAACACACCCTAAATCATTTATAAAATCAGCCCGACTCAAAATCAAACCGCTTTAACTTCAAACCAAGAAAAATCACTTTTCATAATAATCAAGTAAATAATTTTCCAAATCCATTTCTTATCAACAACCGTACTTCACTCAAGCAATCAAGCACCCAATAATCCAGTCCACCAAACCATCACATCCACAAGAAATATTTAATCACAAAAATATATCTTTTTGCATCAATATCTATTTATCACAACTCTGTAATGTAAAATAGATTTTAAGAAAAACCCCTGCCTCGAAAAGTTGAACTCATAAACTAAATGCGTCACAAGAACCATTTCTCTCCGCCCGAAATTAACTGCAGCTTCAACCACAAGTATGCTCACTTCCGCAATAGCAGAAACGGCTTTACTCGCTATAGGTGATCCCGATAACTCAATCCTAAAACATAAATATCGCGAAACCTTAATAACATATAACGGAAAACTAACGGCGATGGTTTGAAATAAAATATACTTACGATAACAGCAGAACGGAACAGTAGCAACCCCGAACTGTCCCCACAGCGGCTCCGGTGATGGCGGAAAACCTCAGTGGCGGCTGCAATAACATCGCAGTGATAACAATATCCTTATAAAATTGAAAGAATGGGGTCCGAGAGCAGAATACTATTTACCAACGGCAGTGGCGGCGACTAAGAACTCCGATAATGGCCGTGGCAGCTCAGGAGTGGCTCTGTCGGTTCAACAGCAACGGTGATTATATAACCAAGCAGACCTAGACCTCGGCGGTGGTTTCCGGTGGCAGCGGCGATCTCCGAGCAGTTCTGACGGCCACAACACCGTTTCTGGCGACCACAGTCGCGGCGGCGCAGCTTAGAACGACGAATAGCGGCGGCGACACCAACTCAACAATAACAGTGACAGATCAACGCTGATGGAGGCACATAGGAAAGTAGAACGCGACGGCGACGACTCCCTTAACGGCGACGACATGCAGCTCGGCGATGGTGACCAGGCATCGGCGACGACGAACGATGGATCTGACGCGAGAGAAAGCAACGCGTGGCGAGACCCGTGGCGCCGGCACAGCCTTCCTCTTCTCCTCCCTCAGTTCTCTCTTTCTCTCCGTTATCCCTTTCCTCTCTTTTTCTTTTTTTTTTTTCTTTTTCCCATGAATTGCTGCTGTGATTGGGAGAAGAGAAGGGACTTTGGTGGCTGAAGGAGGTAAGGCGGCTAGGGTTAGGAAAATTGGGGTTAGGGTGATATTTTGGGATTTAGGGTTTAATTTGGGATAAATTTGAAATTAGTGATTTTTGGACAAATTGGAGTTTTGTTAAATTTTAATAAAATTAAGAGATATTATATTAAATTAAATATAAAATATCCATCTTTAAAATACCTTTCAATTACAAATTTATAAATTAGTTTCGATTAAATGTTAATCCGATAAAATTGGAGACAAATAAATTAATTCTCCTTCAATTATAAGAACTCTAAATAAAAAATAACAGTTTACTCAACTTTTATATAAAAATCTCCGAAATACAGTCTTAAATAAATATAATGCATTGTAAATAATTAATTAATAACTTTTAAAAATTTAGAGGTCTTACATCCTACCCCACTTATAAAAATTTTCGTCCTCGAAAATTAACTTAATACCCAACATTCTAAAATAGTCTTGAATACTTTAAAAAAAACAGAGATCTTGGCAGATATATGTATTAATTTTCCAAATATCAAATAATTTGTAAAACTTAGGTGTAAGGGAAAAGTGTGGTCTGAAGCAACAGTACTTTACTTTCTAAATGCGTTTTAGATAAGCAAGAAAGTTTAGCATATTTATACATATAGATGTTCAAATACTGAATAACTATAAGATTTAAATATAAGGGTAAAGTATGGTATAAGGCAGGAAATACAAGATAGGTGTTCACAAGGCAAAGTTATAGTTAATGTGGCAAAATGGCTACAAAGCAAACTGGTATTTAAACAACGGGTAAAACGTTCGCTCACCAATGTCGTATCCACTGCAGAACTCCAATTTGTAACTCCATCAATCATTTCGCAACCCAAAAAAGTTGGTCACAAACCTATCATCTACAAATTTTCACATGGAAACAGAACTACCACAGCCCCTTATAACGTCACACACTTACTGCTTCATCTTTTCACGCTCACAAGCAGCATTTTAAGGAGACTAACGTTTCACTCGCTATGCCCAAAGGTCATATGTGACTCTAAAGCAATTCCCGAGTTATTTAAAAGGTTATAAGACATGAGATAAGGTCAGGTGACAAGGACGACGTTCACAAGAATTTAAGAGACAACTGATAAACCCCGTTTTGACGGTTTATCCTATATTGATTTTAAGGGATTTTATCACCTTTTACCTATATGTATTCAATGAAATATCATGGTTTTGTGATTGTCTCCTTATTTGTACCTAGATGTGAAAACATGCTTTTAGACCCTTAATTTGATGGTTTTCATTCACCTTTGATTCCATAAGATGCCTTGATATGTTTGTTAGTGATTTCAGATTGAAAAGGGCTAGGAATCGATCAAAGGAGTGAAGAGGAAAGCATGCAAAGTGGAGAAATCATGAAAAGTCAAAGAAGTTAAACTCGCCCATGGACGCGCGCGCGCACCTGGCGCTTGCGCGCACCTGCGAATCACCCCATGGACGCGTACGCGTGCTGTGCGCGTACGCGTCGGTGCTGGTTTATGATTTTTTAAGGAAAACGTGACCAACGAATTCTCAAGGGTTGTGGGGCCCAATCCCAACCAACTTTGGCGCCAAAGATGCTATTTAAAGCCAAGGATTGAAGAGCAAGGGGGATTCCAATCATTCACTCATTTTTAATCATACACACTCATTAGGATTAGTTTAGAGTTAGTTTCTAGAGAGAGAAGCTCTTTCTTCTCTCTAGAATTAGGATTAGGATTAGGTTTAGTTCTTAGATCTAGGTTTTAATCTTTGCTTTCTTCTACTTCTACCTTTCAATTCTTTGTTGTTACATTCACCATTCTTCCATTCTTTTGTTGCAATTCCCTTTATGTTGTTCTTATGTTTTGTTGTAGATCTAGTATTGTTCCTTCTACATTCTTCCAATTCAATAAGAGGTAATTCATAATCTCAATTCATCCACTTGACTTTTCTTTATTTAGTAAGGGTTAACTAAGTGGTAGCAATGAACAATTCTCATCACAATTGAGAAGGATAACTAGGATAGGACTTCTAGTTCTCACACCTTACCAAGAGCCTTTTATAGTTGTTAGTTTACTTTTCTTGCCATTTATAATTCTTGTCTAAAAATCCTAAAAACCCCAAATATAACTCACAACCAATAACAAGACACTTCATTACAATTCCTAGGGAGAACGACCCGAGGTTTGAATACTTCGGTTTATAGATTTTAGGGGTTTGTTACTTGTGACAAACAAATTTTTGTATGAAAGGATTATTGTTGGTTTAGGAACTATACTAGCAACGAGATTTCATTTGTGAATTTCTAAACCGTCAAAAATCCGATCATCAAAAACCTTGAGGATTAGAAAACAATACAACGGTTTGAAACGAATTCAAGCTGAGTCAAGGAGTATGAGGTTTATAGAAAAGAAAATCTAAGGCCAAAGACAATTCACAATATTCGAGTATGAATGAAACTCTTTCGAATGCATCGTTTACAAGAATCGGAACTTAAGAAAATTATTTTACATCTCAAAAGAAAAGTATACAACATATTTGTAAAAGAATAATGAAAACATAGATGTGACATTACTTGAATACAATTTCAGGTTGTAAGAGATTATGTAAAGTTTGGAAAGGTATGAGTAAAAATATTTAAGCGCTTCACTAACCAAACGCATGTATAAAACTGGCATATAGTCAAAAGAAAAATCCAGTTATACTTCATCAAAACATTTTTCAAGTTTAACATTTTTCAAGTTTAAAAACGGAATGGGAGAGTTTCAAAAAGTGGAAGCCATAACCAATCCCTGGTATTCTAAGTCTAGTTCAGTCTCAATCAAGATTTTATTTCAAACCATCGCCGTTAGTTTTCCGTTATATGTTATTAAGGTTTCGCGATATTTATGTTTTAGGATTGAGTTATCGGGATCACCTGTAGCGAGTAAAGCCGTTTCTGCTATTGCGGAAGTGAGCATACTTGTGGTTGAAGCTGCAGTTAATTTCGGGCGGAGAGAAATGGTTCTTGTGACGCATTTAGTTTATGAGTTCAACTTTTCGACGTAGGGATTTTTCTTAAAATCTATTTTACATTACAGAGTTGTGATAAATAGATATTGATGCAAAAAGATATATTTTTGTGATTATATTTCTTGTGGATGTGATGGTTTGGTGGACTGGATTATTGGGTGCTTGATTACTTGAGTGAAGTACAGTTGTTGATAAGAAATGGATTTGAAAAGTTATTTACTTGATTATTATGAAAAGTAGTTTTTCTTGGTTTGAAGTTAAAGCGGTTTGATTTTGAGTCGGTCTGATTTTATAAATGATTTAATACTTGAGCTGGTTTGACTTTAAGAAGAGTTTTATTATTGGAGTTGGTCTGATTTGAAAATACTTTGATACTGGAATTGGTTGAATTTTGGAAAGTGATTGAGAAAGGGTTTGAGAAATGTTTGGATGGGACCCGAAAAGGGTGGCAGTGTTCGAGTTTCAAAGGAAATGCTGCCGAAATTTTATAAAATTGGAAGTTTTATTTGAAGTAATTAATTAAAAAGATTTGTTTTTAAACATTCTATGTTTTAAGATTGATTTATTTATCAAAGAAAGATTTATGTTTTGAATTGGGATTGTTAATGGACGGGATGAAAAAGAAGGATGATGAGGATTGATGAGGATTTTCTTTGAAATATGGTTTTTGAATGAATTTGGAAATGAGATTTGGATTGATGAATGATTATGATGTTGAGAATGTTGAGATATGATATTTGAATTATTCATGTGGCTTATGAATTTGAAATATCTGAGATACGAGGTTCCCTGGATTAAGTGCCGTGGCTTGCCACCACGTGTACCAGGTTGAAAACTCGATACTCTGTTGACCTTACGACGTAAGTGTGACCGGGCACTATATAAATTCCCGGGAATGTTACCCCTGTAAGACCCAGAACTTTTGAAAAGTCTTATTATGATCAAGTCTCAAATCATATAGTTATTTATAACCTTAATTTCAGAGATTATTTTATTAAGGATAATTAAAGCAAGTTTTGATTTATTGAACTTGAGATAAGTTATGATTATTATCCAATTTTATAATTATTGGATTATTTTCTATATTTAAAGTATAAGGTTGATAGTTATGAAATAATAAGTATTTTATATGATTTAGATTAAATAAGTAATATTTTAAATATTATTACTGCTATTTTGAAAAATGAAGAAATTAAGTATTTAATTGTTGTTGTGATGCTCTGATTTGTTTTAGTTATGGTTTATTGTACCCTCGCCTTTATCTTGATATAATCTGTAAGAGGGATAGGGATTGTATTGGTTTATGTTTGTAATATTATTTATATATATATTTGTATATATATATGGATGTACTCTTTATGAGCTTTTGTAAGATGTATGGTATTTATGGATGTATGTTATCAGATGAAAGTATTTTTGGAAGCGGTATTGCGGTTTAAAGTTTTAAACAGGCTCATATTTTAGTATTAAATAGTATAAGTGTCGTCGTAATGTCCGAGCTATCAGAGTCGCGCAGCCGGAAGCGTGAGCTTTGGTAGTTAGGGTATTACAACCCCCATTGAGCAATATTGATTATTTGAGAAAAAACTATGCATAGACTCTTGGGGATGCACGTCGGGGGACAGTCTAAGGACAATTCAAACTTGTCGGGTTGGCTGGATAACCGACAGATGAGCCTCATCAGCCATAGGACAGGCATGCATCATATGCATTTGTATGCGTTGCTTGGGTTTGAACTTGTTTTGGTTTGCCTAATTGCTAAATTGTTTGTAACTGCTACTTGAACTATTTGCTGTAACTGCTGCCTACTTGTGCTTTCCTTGTCTGTCCTGCTTGTGTTTGTCCTGGCGTGTGGTGCTGAGTTAATGATTGTGTTGTTTGATTGCGTGGTTAGTTTCTGATTGAGATTCTTTTATAAGAAAGGAAAGGTTTCGGATTTTTTAAAAATTAGACATTGTTTCTTCGAAGAGGTTTTGAACGACTACCTATTGGTTTTTAAAAGATTCATAAGGCAATGATAATCACTGAACTTGAAAACAGTTTTCTTATTAAATATCTTCTTATGACAACTTTAAAACTCCGTGGTGAGACCGTGTGGTTAGGTTCTCACCCCCCTACAGCTTTACCTTTTCAGGAACCAGATGAAGAAGCATTAATCACAAGTTTGTAAGAGGGATAGGAGTTGTATGTTTTATATGTATATTATACTATAAGATATTATGTAAGAGTTTTGTATATGAATCTATGCCTGCTTGTATTTTTCTTAAGATAAAGTATTTATCTTCCAGTTTTCAAAGAACGCAGCGATACAGTGTTGAGTCACAGGCTTCTATTTTAATATTTAGTATGTAAAGTAGTCGTAATACTTATTGCTATCAGAGTGGCGCAGCCGGAAGCGTGACATTCTGGTAGTGAGGGTGTTACATCAAGGATTATACTCGGTTAGATTGTAAAGATCTTTATATAGTTTAAAGCAATCTGGACAGATGTGATACAACCGTCTTACATAGTATTTGATGCAAAAGGTGTTTAAAAATGATGATATTTGTCCATGTATTTATATAAGAAAATTTGCGTCTGAATTTATTATAATTGTTGTGTATGTTCATTGGATCTTCTGAACACATCACAACGATCATAAATGTTCTGAAAGAAGAGTTTGAAATGAAAGATCTTGAGAAAACCAAATTTGTCTCGTCCTTCAAATCAAATATGTAGCAAAAGGGATATTTATTTATCAAAAGACTTACGCAGAGAAAATCCTAAAGAGATTTTATATGAATAAATTACTTCCAGTAAGAACCCCCAATGATGATTAGATCACTAAATGTGAAGAAGGTTGACCAAAAAAGAAAATAAAAAAGCACTTGGTCCTGAAGTACCATATTAGTGCCATAGGGGTTAATGTATTTTGCGAATAATACATGTCCCGATATAATATTTTAGGGGTGAGCACAGGTCGGGTTGGTTCGGGTTTATGGTAAAATTATAATCGAACCAATTAAATTGTAATTGGTTCGGTTTGGTTCAGATTTGCATTTTTTGTGTATGTATCCGAACCAAACCAAACCGATTAAAAATGGATTGGTTTGGTTCGGGTAATTGGATATCCAATGAAACAGAAATTCATAAAAAAAATAAAAAAACAAATTTTTATCTTAAAAATTCTATAAGTACAATAAACATATAACATTAATAGAAATAATCCAAACATGTTAAACATTAAATACATTAAAAATTAAACACATTAAAATTCAAAAATATTAAAAGGCATATATATTTTAAATTTTTATTTTTTTTATTTAATTAATATATAGTCGGGTCTACGAGTTGGTTCGGGTTCCGCACCCCAGAGCCATTACCCGAACCAATTACTAGAGAGAGTCATTGGTTTGGTTAGGATTAGACCCGATTACCCGTTAGTTCCAGAACCAATTTAATTGGTTCGGTTTGAATTCAAACGGGCAATCGAATACCCGCAACCCATGCTCATCCCTATAACATTTATTGTAAATTTATTAGCGAGATACATTTTCTCTCCAACTAAAAAATACTGGAATAAAATAAAAAAATATTTTAATATTTTCATGAAATCAGTGATATGGGATTATTTTATCCACGTAGATTCAAGTTACAATTGGTTGACTATATAGATGCAAGTTATCTATTTGATTCTCGTAAAGACAAATCCAAACCGGATACTTATTTATATTTGGTGACACAATTATATCATGGAGATCTATGAAGCAAAGATGCTGAAATACTTATAATACATGAGGCAAGTGGTGAATGCTTTTGGATTAGAAATTTGATTGGATATATTCAATCATTATGTGGATTGTCCGATTAGAAATAGTTTCTACAACATTATATAAAGATAATGCAGCATGTATCTCTTAACTCAAAAGTGAATACGTAAAAGATGATCGAACAAAGTATATTCTCTCTAATTTTTTTTCACACACAACCTTCAAAATCAAGTAACAATTGACGTTTAACAAATTCGTTTAAGTGATAATTTGGAGCACTTATTTACTAAGTCACTTCCTACATTCTTCTTTAAAAAATAGTACACAAAATCAAAATACTTGACTTTTGAGATCTTATATAATATTATCAAGAGGGAGAGAGATTGTACTTTCTTTCCTGATTAAGTTTTATATCATTAGATTTTTTTTTTATGAATTTTTTTTTTAACAAAATAGTTCTTCTTACAAAAGATATTGTACTTTTTTTTTTAGTCAAGTATTTTTTTCCATCAAACAATTAAATTAATTGTCTTGTCTATATATGTATGTGTAAGATTATTTTTTTCTTTTATAATAAGTCAAACTATTGGATTTAGTGTATGAATAGCGTCAAATATTATTTATTTAGAATTGAATTTCGCTATGATATTTTATCAGATTTATTTTAAAGACTATATAATTTAATTCTAAATGAACTTGAAACCAATTGAATTGAATAATCAAGTCAATTCGATATATAATTAGTGTGTACAATTCGATGAATTTTATATAACAAATTAATAAAATATTTTTGTCAGAGATTAAAAAAAAATGACACAGCTTAATATAAAAATATAATATTTGGTTATTTTTGTGTGATCTGAGAGAGGCGAATCTCTGTAAATTTTTGCGGATATCAATTGAAACCTTTTAGAAAAATTTCTAAAAAGGCAACACAATATAATCTAACAAAATTTGACTTAAAAGATGAATATTTATAATTTATTCATTAAAAAATATGTAGTTAAAAATTTAATAGGTTTTTAAT
>NC_029787.2:18617183-18628271 GCF_000816755.2 Arachis ipaensis
AAATGAATTAAATTATGAGGGAAAAAAAAAGTTTTAAGAAATTTTGTTACCTGAAGTGAAAAGCAAAGCCACAAAAAGAATGCAAAAAAAAAATCTTGACGCACCATTAGTAGTCATTTTGCCAAAATTACGTTGTGTTCTCTTTGCTTCCTTAAAAGAATATGAATAATCAAGTTTATTGATTGGTCTTTATTTATAGGCTCTTGAAAAAAAAAAAACTAATATGATATTTTTATTATAATGACAATAATAAATTGGGTCTTGTTAATTAAATGTTGCTATCTCACATTATTATTGACAGATTTCTTACTTAATACGTATAAATAAAGTTAAATACTCTTTATTTTTAGAAAAATATAAATTTTTTATTTTGATTTAGATATTTAAATTTAAGTGGTTGTTATTAAACTCGTTGATTTTTCAAAATTTTAATAAAATCGACGGCTTGCCAAGCCGTCGATAATAATTCAATAAAATCGACAATCTTTCTGTCTATAATATGAGTTTGAGAATTTCACCTGCTTAATAAAGTCGACAGGTTTGCCGTCGATATTATTATATAAAATTGAGAACTTTTCTATCGATATTTGATTCATTAAAATTAACAGTACAACCATCGATTTAATTATTAAAATACCGACAATTTCGTTGTCTATATTTTATTTTCTTTTGTCTATTTTAAATTGAAAAAGCGACAACGCCGTCAATTTTGATCGTCATATTTTTTTAATTATTTTTTTATTTAAAAAATAGTAGACAATTAATGCAAATAAACTTTTAAATATGGAAATAAAATTTATACAAAATATTAGATAACAAGACAAATAATTTTTAAATATAAAAATAAAATTTATACTAAGTATTAGATAATGAGTTTACAAACTTATCAAAAAAATAAATAATCTTCTAACATAAAGACTCAAGACAAGATAAATAACTAAACTCAAACTTATATTCGTATAAATTGAAATCCATTAATAATACAAAATATTAAAAGCAAAGTAAATAATCCCACTCGTCTTCATTTAAAGGAGACAACAAAGAATATGGATTATGGCGTGGATAAGATTTCAGGGCTGAAGGACGTTCCTGGTTCAATATATTTTTTAGCAAAACAGAGAGGAACGAATTTAAAATAGACCCTGCAAAAATCCACAAGGCTTCTTCGATATCATGGCTCCAAAGAATGAAACCATCAGAAGAAACAGCTACTACCCACTCGCTCTGTAAACAAGAAACAACATTACAACATCCATTAGCTTATAGAACTATAACTTATAATGTTAATTTCATCCTCAATAACCAAACCTCCGAGATAGGATAACACAAGTTTCTTGTCCTTTACAATTGGTTGAATCAACACCATTTCAATTGGAAAGGTACACTATGACATCCTTGATATTTAAGTAATATTACATTGGATATCTCTGTATACTATAAGAAATGAGACTAAGCACCATGTAAACATTGAAGGAAGTGAGTCCAATTTGCCCAAATGTAACACAATAAGTACCTATATAAGTATACCAATATGGATTTGCACATTCATCTACCAAAATAAAATAGGCTAATCTAAATTCAACTAATCTTCAGTCACAGCTATGTTAAAACCCAATCAAAAATAAATTATTGCTCTGAATGAAGAACAGCAACTCCCCCTTTTTTCGCCGTCAATACCTTGATCTAATTCATACTAAGACTGATCTATCACTTTTAGTTAAAAAAACAAAAACAAAATAAATTGTGTGGTGCCACCTAAAGTATGAAAGTCTCTTCACACCTCAATCAGTCTTATTTAAACAAAATAATAAGTACAATACAATCAGAGTATTATAGTAATATAATACCAAAAGCAACAACACAATCAGACAACAATTTTAGAAAAATTTTATGTAAATTGCAGAAAAAAAAAATCCAAAGAACTGAGGACGAACAAAACATCAGGAAAAAAATAGAAAAAAAGATTGTGTGGGGGTGTCATGAATCAGTTTAACATGAACCAACCTTTAGAAATTAAGTAATTAACACAAGAAAATGGCATGTAAAAGGTAGAAAACCATGCCTTTACAGAACCGAGGGAGAGCAGCGACGGATAGCACGCTATGACGGCAAGCACATACCAGAAGTAGAACAAGGCCAGAAGGGCTGAAGGGAAACTACAAGTACTTTATATGCCTCAGAATGCACTGAATCAACCCTTAATGAATAAATTTTGACTCCAGCCTCAAGAGTGCAGCTTGCCTGCACAAACAAACTGACTAAACATGCATAACTAAGATTTTAGAATCATTGCTGCCAAATTGTTGTACAATCACTGCCGTAGTTCATCGGTGCAATTCATAAACAAGGACAAGTTCTGCAGAATCTAGAAGCAGAGTGAACCAATCCTCATTGCATATAGATTTGGAATTACTTTTAGTGGCATCATTGCAATATAACAAACTTTATAAATGATTAAACTGTGATATGATATATAAACATTGACAAACTCTACATACCTAAGGGATTATTATTGTAGCCATTGTTACATACTGATTGTCGCTAATTAGCCCCATTTGCGCACACATAACCTCACTCATACATATTCTTCGCAGTAATAACAATTTTTTGAATCGAATAGCTAGCTACAACAACATCGAAAAACTGAGTATGCACGAATTGAGCACAAACCCACCTTCTGAAAATTAGTCTCCACATATCCATCTTCTTCTCCAGCCTTGATAATATCAGTTATGTGGTCAATCAAATTCAACTCCCACGTGTTTTTCTGATTAATGTTCTGCACCGAACAGACATTTTTCGGAAAAAGAAAAATCAGAACACAATTACATTTTGTTGATTAGATGAATATAATAATTTTTTTGCATTAAATTTTTATCAAACAATTAAATCAATTGACTTCTCTCTCACTCTCTCATATGATATTTTCATTATGATGACAATAATAATTTGGGTCTTGCTAAAGTAATTAAATACTTCTATTTTATATATATATATATATTTTGTTGATCAAATATGAATACGGGCCTGCTACACATACAAGCAATAAGACCTTACAAGTCTTACAAGTCCCAAGCCCACAAACATTCCAGACGCGCACTAATTAGATTGAATGGAGCGTAACATTCACGCGCTCCCACTCAAATGGTTACGTTTCGCTTCGAGTAAACCACCCCTTAATGGCAGACTCTTCCACTTCTTCCATTTCTCAAAGCAATTCAAAGAAAACGCAACCCTTCCATTTTCGAGCAAAATTCGAAAATCAAGATATACAACTCGTCGCTAACCTTCGAAACCTCTATCAACACACCATCAAAGTCTCGATCAAGAATCTCCAGAGAAAACAAAGCTATAATACTCAAGGTACGTTACATTTCGATTCCTGTATATTTTCCAGATTACGAACTAGGTTTTACTGTTCTTCTACGTTGTTGTACGTTTCACTGTTCTTCTTGCTCTACATCTGACTTTACAGTTTATAATGTTCTAGGTTTTACTGTTATTCTTGCTTCTATGTTAGACTGTTCTTCTTCGTTCTTGTAGGTGTTACTGTTCTTATTATTCTAGATCTTCTGGTAACTGATTTTGGGGGGTATATTCCGTAGATTGGTGGGTGTATATGGAGTAATTTCTTGGGTGTATATGGCATAAAATGTAGGGTGTATATTTCTGAACTGATATACTATAATAGTCAGCACTTGCTTATATTTGTTGCTTGATATTGATGCATGTTTGAGTAATACCTGACTGATATATATGGATGTATCTGAATCATATCTATGAGTGTATCTTACTGTTATCAATGGGTGTATCTGACTTATATATATGGGTGTATCTTACTGACATGTTTGCGTGTATCTGACTCATATATATGGGTGTATCTTACTGATATCTTTGGCTATATCTGACTCATATATATGCGTGTATCTTACTGTTATCAATGGGTGTATCTGACTCATATATATGGGTGTATCTTACTGATATCTTTGGGTGTATTTTTCATTTCAGAGAAAATGGCAGCAAGAAACCAACCTGGAAGAAATGTAAGAACAAATATATGTCTTACATGAAATCAATTTTATATAATAGATATATATCTGACTATAATTTTATTTTTGTCTTACAGCAAACAAAAGACCTTAAGTGTGCCACACATCTCCTAAGTGATAAATTCAGAAACATGAGTGAGGAGAAGAAGGCGATTGTGAGGAATCTGAGATTCGGTGGCTTGATGCACATCTCACCACTAAGGGTGCATCACCAACTGTTAAGGGAGCTGGCTAACAACTTCAAATTGGGGGAGAACAGACTGAAAACCGGATACGGTTCTTTTATAATTACCCCCAAAAAAATAGGTCATGCGCTTGGCATTAACGCAACAGGTAACTCGATAAAAATTATAGGTGTATATTAACTGATGGTTGGGGTGTCTTTAAATTGATGCTTGGGTGTATTTGAACCGATTTTGATACTTTGTTGTTTTCCTTTTTGTAGGATATCTGTTTCCTCATAAAGTGGATTACAAGAAACTTTCTGAGGATGACAAAGTAATTTTTAGGAGATTCCAGGGTAAGACCCTCAAAAGTCTTACAGATGAGATGATGGATATTGGCGTTGGTAACGAAGAGGATCGCCTAATGTTCAAGAGGATTTTCATCCTCTATATACAGATGGCGTTCCTTTTGCCAACGACAATAAACAAAATCTCGCCTGTACACCTGGCCCCAATTTTTGAGATGGATAGCATAACAGAGCGAAACTGGGGAGGGCATGTTTTGACCTTTATCGTCAAGGGCATAACCGACTACAAGGAGAAAAAGAAAAAGGCAATTGATGGCTGCCTCTTTGCCCTGATGATAATATACTTTCATCTTTCTAAAAATAAAGGCAAGAAGAGGGCTGAAAGACCGCCAAAACCCTGGATTGCCAACTGGAGTAAGGAGCAGTTGGTCGAAAGAATGAATGCAGAAACAGAAGAAATTTTGGTAAGTTGAACATAATATGTTGGGTGTATATTTATTTATCTGAATGCTGCTAAATAAATTATCTGATGTTTCAAGGGATTGTAAATATGGCGTAAACAAGAGAGAAAATGAAAAAAATAGAGAAAACAGAAAAAAAACAACAAATAAAAAAAACAAAAAAAAAAGAAGGCAAGTTCAACATCGTCTTCGGAGGAAGAAACAACTGATAGTGACAGTTCTACCTCTAAGTCTGAGACTCAAGAAGACTCAGAGGATTCACCAAGAAAACACCCCAGGAAAAAGGGGAAAAAGTAAGTACCATACTTGGATGTAATTTCTTTGTCGAGTTGGGTGTATTTTTTGAAAATATTTGGGTGTATTTTGTTGATCAAGTTGGGTGTATGTAGTTTATTAAGTTGGGTGTATTTCGTTTGCTGCGTTGGGTGTATATTGTCCATCCAGTTTGGTGTATCTTGTGCATTTATTTGGGTGTATTTTATATCTTTAGTATGTTCTAAATAATGATTGTTTGCCTTACAGAATGGACTCCAGAAAAAGAAAGAAGAGTCAAGAGGAGTCAGATTCTGATTCAGAATCTGAATCTGAATCAACTGATGAGTAATGTTCTGAAATTATTACTCCTTTCTTTTGGCTTCATTATAAAGATTTCATGTATTAACTGAAGTGTGTCTTATTAACTTATAGAAGCGAAGAATCATCACCGGTGGAGAAGGAAAAGAAAAAGAAAAAGACAAAAACAACACCAAAAAAGTAAGCACTCTTTGGATAATATTCTGTGATAAAATTAATTTTTTATTTCTGATTCATACTTTTTTTTTCCACCCAGAACACAATCCAAAAAGAAAAAAGTTATTGTTGAGCATTCATCTCCTGAAGAAGATCAATACTTTGATGGGTACAGTACCTCGTAAGCTATATTACCGTCTATCATCGTAATTATTTTTGTTAACATCTTCTTTTATGAATGTAGTGAGAGATTTGAAATATCAAGTGAAGATCTAGATGAATTGCTAAGGAAAAACGTTGAAAAATGTTTTCTTTGCTAATAATTGTTTCTTGTTTCGCAGGGAGAACGAAGCTGGCCTGCGATCGACAGAAGGTCGCTATGTCTCCTCTGAAACGTAAGAAACTTTATTTAATAAAATCTTGTTATCATGATTTGGGTGTATTTTGTGGAACTATTTGGGTGTATTTTATACCTGTATCATATTTTGTCTGAATAACATGAAATCTGTTTAGAATACCGGTTGTGAACTTGGGAAGTGATGATCCTTCCTCTCAAAAACGCACAGAACAGAGTAGTGTAAACCAGCCGGCAGAGAGCATGTAATTTCTCTTTCAAATAACTGTTACTTTTGTTCTTTTATTACCTTCTACTTCTAATTCTGTATATATTTTTTTAGAAAAAAAGTCCTTTATTATTTTATTCAAGAAAAAAAAGGCAGGAAAAAAAAGCAAAAACTGCAAGTATGTAAGTTCTCAAAAAACAAAGCCTGTCTTCTTTTTGAATTGTTCGAGTGTATTTTTTGACTTTCTTTGGGTGTATTTTAGGTTGAGTCCGGTTCAACAGTCAGCCAGTGAGCCGGCTGATTCGAATATGATGGTTGTTAGGGAATAGACACCGTCGGATGCGCTTGCAATGTGAGTTTTCCAAGAATATTTCAACGTTATAACCTTATTATTTTCAAAGGCGTTGTTAACCTTTCATTTTTCTTCTTGTTTAGAGTCCCAATTCAAGTTTTTGTGCTGGCGTCCCAAACAACCACTGTGCCGGAACTTCAAGAAACACCTGAGACAGATTTTGAACTAACCCCTTTGCTACAGATTGAAGGAACCACAGAAACGTAAGAATTAGTATTGGGTGTATATTTGTTTAGAGTTTGGGTGTATATTGGGTTACAGTTTGGGTGTATATTGTTCCTGAGTAGTTTTTTTTACGCCATGATTAATTTTGTGTAACTGTGCAGCACTCCTAAACCCCCCTCCCCAACAACTTCAAGAAACAACACCCACGCTTCCCCCAGCTCCATCTAAAATGTAAGTTCATCAGACTAAAATCAATCTTTACTTATCATCCGTATATTCTTACTCTTATAATACGTTATACATGATGACGCAGTCATCCAGACGCAGAAGACGTTGCTGCCCTGATAATGGCACGGACAGCATCCTATGTTTCTAAAACAGATCCAGTGCCGTCATTCAGCCTTGGCTTAAAGGAAATTAAAGCATCATATGTTAAAATATCAGGCCAAAAATCAAGGTATAAATTTGTGACTCTGAACATTAAACTTTCCTAAATGAGATTTGTAATTTATTTTCTTCGTTTTCAGCTATGACTGCGCTATCTACGTTATGAAGTGGCTTGAGTTAATTGAGCCAGAAAACATTAAAAAGGAAAAGTATGAATGGGATAATTGGAAACAGGTAACTGTCTTTAGAACTATATAACTCTGTATTACTTTACTGAATTAATATTGGTGTTTAAACAGAATATACTTTTTAATTGTAGGAGGAGGTGGACCACTATAGAGTGGAGTATGCTTCGCGGATACTATTCAGTGAAATGAATAAAGAGAGATCAAGCAATTAGAGAGAGTAATGCAATAAGGCTGTCGAAGCCATCCTCCGTATTATTGAGTCCGTTTTGTCAGATAAATTCTACTGATATAGAAACTGCGTAATCCAACTGCTAGGTAGTTTGTAAATTGAACAAATGCTGTAAAAATTTGCCATTTATAAACAACTTCTATTCAATGAAATTTTTTTCCATAGTTAAACTATCTGTGATGTTAAACTGTCTGTGCTGTATTCAAAAGTTGTATTACAGGTGGTAAAATATGAAGGAAAATATCAACGCTGATATAACACATTATAAACTTTTACACCCAACGGAAGTTTAATATACACCCAAGATTGCTTAAAATATACACCCAAACTGTTTGTGCTGTTAAACTGCCTGTGCTGTATTCAAAATGTATGAATTACACGTACTAAAATATGAAGAAAAACATCAAATCAAATATACACCCATAACCTGCGAATTTTTACACCCAAATAAAGTTCAATATACACCCTGAAATCTATCCCCCCTGATGCTTTGAGACTAAAACCCTGAACCCTAAACACTTAAAACCTAAACCCTTACCGCTAACCTGTAAATCCTAAAATGCAAATATTATATATATGTATCTATATGTAAATTGTGAATTAACAAAAATATACCCAAAAGAACAGTGCTTTTACACCCATATTCTATAAAACTATACACCCAAAGAGTTATCCCCTGCTGCTGGTACCCTGAACTGATAATTCATAACATGTCCTTGATATTGGCTGGAATTTGAATGCACCACTGATGCAGCATCAAACAGGTTTATCTGCATATAACACTCACATATTAGCTAAACTATTAACGAGAAAAATAAACTAAATCGCCACAAATTTAAAGAACATTACTTTTTCCTCGCTTAAAACTTTCGTCTTCTTCTTCTTCGTGGCATTTGCAATCTGTTTCTCCAACTTTGAACCTAGCCTATTTTTTGGACGTCCTCTTGTTTGAATCCTTGGCGGGCTTTGAAGCTCATTAACGGATTCCAAGTTGGCGTCTTCGTGGGATAAAGAAGATGTCCCCTTCCTTTTGGCTTTTAATGATTCCATCTCAGCCGTGATTTTGATGAGTGTACGCATCTTGAAACTGAGCTTCAATGGAGGATTTGGTTGCACACGGTATGACCGTATGAAAATCTGCAGCATCTGATTCTCTCTCTGCTTGCTCCCTGCTTCCAAGGCAATTATCGTATTGTTTGACGAACTGAATAAGCGAGCTGTTCCGGGTGATAAACTTGTTAAAAAATGAATTTGCATGCTCTCGCTCCTTTGTGTGCTTCTCATCCCTGCCCAGAAGTGGTGATCCAGATAGATAGGAACCCATATGTGACGGTCTTCATACAGATCTGCAGAATACACCCAAACAAAGACTATAAATACACCCGATAAAACATGCAATTTACACCTCTGCTGCAGATTTTAAAAAAACATTACCTGAAAGCCACTTGTTGTCCGCAAGACCGAAATTGAGCATAAAACCATTCCAATTCCTATCGAATGAGTCTTTGCTATGAGAGTTCCAAACAACTTGGCTCATTTCTTGTTCAATATCGGCATGTCCCTTGTACCCGTTTAATTTGCTTGGAATCTTCTTCATGATGTGCCAAATACACCAACGGTGAATTGTTGTTAGCATACAGGCCTCTAAAGCCCTTTTCATTGATGCGCATTGATCGGTGAAAAACCCTTTCGGAGCGTTTCCTCCCATGCAACGAAGCCAACATTGAAATAACCATTTGAATGATTCAATTTCTTCGTTTTTCATCAAAGAGCATCCGAGAAGAGTTGACTGACCGTGGTGATTCACCCCGACAAAAGAACCACAGACCAAATTATACCTGAAACAAATTACCATAGTGCAGAATGCAAAATCATTAGGTACACCCCAACAAATGCTTCGTATACACCCAAAAAAACAACCAATATACACCTCTGTTGTGGATTCATAAAAATACATTAATTTAGCATCATAAACAGGGGCAGTTTGTTACCTGTTTGTATTGTAGGTGGTGTCGAATGAAATGACATCTCCGAAATACTCAAAGGCAGCTCTGCTTCTTGCATCGGCCCAAAAAGCCAGCTTAATCGATTGATCCTCCTCGAGTTTGAGCTCAAAAAAGAAATTCTGATTCTTCTCTTTCATTCTTAACAAATATTTCCTGAATTCCTTTGCATCTTCTTGTTCGGAAACATTCCGCACTTCCCTGGTAATGTAATTCCTCACGTCCTTTTCGATAAAACTTAACTCGCAGTGACCCCCGGCAGCCGCAACAAATGATTGGTAGGTTTTGCTTGGTCTGATACCGGCCTCCTCGTTATTCTCTATTGTACGACGAATGGACATGCTTAGTTCCCTGTGCTGTTTGAGCATCTTTGCTTTACTTGGACAGCAAGGGTGTGAATGATCTAGCACAACCTTTGAAATGATCCATGCACCGACATCCTTCAATGTGTGTATATAAATTCTTGCATGACAGTTTAAATCGGCTGTCGAATTCGTCTTCTCGGTCGGAGATATTTTAGATTTCCATTTTCCCTCTCTGCTACATGTAATCAGTTGATTCTTAATCTCGTTTCCCTTCCTATTTGTGCTCCGAACTCTTGTAGAGAAACCTGCAGCCTTGGCGTAGTTCCTGTAAAATTTTCCAGCATCTTCAAGGGTGGTAAAGGTCATTCCAACCTTCGGAACAAGCTGGTCATCAACAACCGAGAGAGGCTGTAGAATACACCATGTCAAAAACTGTAAATACACCCATAGATATTATTCAAATACAACAAATCATGTTTGATATGATACACCCGAACTGCAACAACTCAACTAAAATGACAATAAAAGTCATAAACTGTAAATACACAGGCTGCAGAATACACCATGTCAAAAACTAAAAACACACCCAATCATGTCTGATATAATACACCTGAACAACAACAACTCAATTAAAATAACAGAAAAAGCAGTAAAGTGTAAATACACCCACACTTCTAGCAAAAATACACCCAAAAAAGATCTGATCTACACCCGAGCGTCTGCTATAAATTCCAGATAATTAATCAAAACTAATACATTACATTCAAACCTCAGGAACTTCGTTAGATCCAAATTCATAGTCCACTTCTCCTGGATTCAGCTGATAATCTGAGGTTGAATCATCCATTATCTTTAAAACGAGTTCAAACTTTGATTTCAGAAAACGAAATATCAAATAGAAAATGAAGCTCGAGTTAGAAAGAGAGAAACTAACGTAAATGACGAAGAAGAAGAAGAAGAAACGAGTGAGAAAGGAGGGAAAAAGAACGATCGAAGAAACCAGGGGAAGCTTTGCGAGAAGAAGAACGAGCAAATCTGCTGTGCAAATAACGAAAACGAAGAAGGAAATAAATCTTTTAAATTTGGTAGTTAGATATACGCGGGATCCTATATAGCGCGTGCATACAACGTAACCCTTGAAGCGCGTTTTGGCTTTTTATTTGTTAATGAACTTGTAAACCATAC
>NC_029787.2:18628277-18628674 GCF_000816755.2 Arachis ipaensis
AATGGCTTATCATAAATTTTATAATTTTTATCCATATATACAAGTTAATATATTATAACTCTTCACATGTCGAGTAATGAAATAATATTGATGAATATTGTTGTGTATCTTTTGTTGTTTTTTGTCTTCTCTTTTTATAGGAATCATGAGTAATTGTATACAATGATGCATTCGTGCTTATGCCTGGGTAAGTATAAATTATGAGTTAAGTCTCAAAGTAGTCCCTAAACTTGCACTCGAGTCTCAAAATTATCCCTGAAATTAATAGTTCCTCAAATTCGTCCCCGAAATTGCACTCCGGGACTCATAGTAGTCCCTGAGTCATTTTTCGTTCATCGAAACCTTAAAACGACGTCGTTTTAAACAACAACAAAAAAGTGTTCCGTAGACCCACAAT
>NC_029787.2:18628788-18629487 GCF_000816755.2 Arachis ipaensis
CAATCTGTTCCATCCCCTTCCCCATCCCCAACCTTCCCCTTCTCCTTCCTCTTCCTCTTCTCCTTCCCCTTCTTCTCCTTCCCCATCCCCTTCTCCTTTCCCTTCTTCTTCCCTTTCCTCTTCTAATTAAATGCAACTAGCTTCATTCCAAGCACCCAATTCGTTTGTCTCAGACCGAAAAATTCTTTCAAAATTTCTTACTATCAACGACCACCACCGCAAACCAAAATGAAATGGCAAATTTAATAACAAAATCTCTGAAATCAATAAAATTCCGAACACTACTCTTCCCACTCTCATCATCCCTTTCACACTTTGTCTGCCGCTCAACTTCCGCCGTGCAGCGCCAACAACCACCCGCGTCTGACTCCTCCTCCTCTTCTACCTTCACCTTCTCATCTAGTGGCGACAACAACAACAACCAGAGCATACATGTGAAAGGGGAAAGAGAAGGTTGGGGGAAGCAGAAAGGGAAGGGAAAGGAAAAGGTTGGAAACGTAGAAGAGGAAGGAAAAGGGAAAGGGAAAGGTTGAGAACGCAGAAGAGGAAGGGGAAAGAGAAGGGGTTGTGAATAGGGATAGGGAAGGGGAAGGGGAAGGAAAAGGAGTTGAGGATGGGAATGGGGAAAGGAACAGAAGGGGTTGGGGATGGAGAAGGGGAAGGGAAAGGGAAAGGGGAAGGGAAAAGAGTGGGGATGGG
>NC_029787.2:18629637-18632331 GCF_000816755.2 Arachis ipaensis
CTATGGTACGCTTTTTTTTTTTCTTTTTTTTGTTCAAAACGACGTCGTTTTAAGGTTTGGATGAACGAAAAATCATTCAGGGATAACTATGAGTCTCGGAGTGCAATTTCAGGGACGAATTTAAGGAACTATTAATTTCAGGGATCATTTTGAGGCTCGAGCGCAAGTTTAGGGACTACTTTAAGACTTAACTCATAAATTATATCTTACCTTCTTTTAGTAAAATTTTTATTGTCTATCTTGAAGTAGAAAAAAATATTGAAAATTATTTTGGATCAATAAGTCTGTCATCGTTGTGAGGGGTTGTAGAATTTTGAAACAAATATAATTATTCGATGGTTACTTCATTTAGTCTAATATACTAATTTTTTTTGTCAAATATTACCTTAGATTTGTGTTAGACTCGAACATTTTAACAAAAGACATTTAAAACGTTACAACCCTTCTAAATTAAAGAATAGATAAATTTATATGCTTATTACAATAGCTAACACTCTAGACTAAGATAACAAAATGAATTAAAAAATAGCATTTTGGAAGAGCTTGAAGATGATACACATTACAAGAAAGTATCCGAATACCGTTAGATTTATCAGTGAATTTACTAAAAAATTCGTCGGTAACCTATTTACCATAGAATTTAGTGGTGGAATAAATCCGATAGTATAAAAGTGAGAACTCCATACCTCATTGAATTGTTGTGACACCTTATGATCCATCCAAGATTCAAAGCACTCACTTATATGTCCAAGCCATACCCACTTATATCTCATTGAATTGTTTTTTTTTAATAAAAATATTTTTTTTAAAGGCGTATCTAAATAAGTTTTAAATTAAATAAAAGTACTTTATTTTTTAAGAAAAGTACTTTTTTCACTTAAAAAACCAATCCAAACTAGCACTATATAACTTTATATACTTAGTCATAGTTTGTCTCCTTTTTTTTCGATAGGAATCCATAGATTAATGATTTGGAAAAATAACTATTAGTACCCATGAACTTTACGAACGCTAACAAAAATACCTATTAAACAAGAAAACTAAAGTTGTATCCATGAAAGATAGGTTTTGTACGACAAAACTACCCAAACCCTAATTTTTTGTTGATTTTTTAACAAAATTTTCAAATTAACCCATCATTTATTTTCAACCTCAACTCCACGTTCTCTCTTCTTTCCCAAATTTCAGCACCAACGCCCATTTCTTTGGAAATAAAAAAATTTCAATGTAAAAGTACCCAAAACACTTAGAATCTGAAAGGTCCTTCCCACCATCTACACCACCACCACCAACAACAACAACAAAAAAGGTTAAATTGCCAATCAATTTACTTAATCAAGTCATACCCAGAATTTATATTGCCAAAAAAATTGAACAAACCCCAAACCCCAAAATCTTAATAAGAGAAACGGACTTAGTACAGAAGGTGGTAACAAATGCGAGGTAGCCACGACAAAATGAAAGATTGATGCGACGACGACGATGAGGCTGCGAGAGGCAGCGCCGATGAGTGACGAAGAGGCTGATGGAGGCTGCAACGATGCTGCTGATGGCGGTCACGATTCTGCTGGAGGCGATAATGACGAGGAAGATCAATTAGGAGGTCACAATGATGACGAACGAGCATGGAGCAAGAGACGACGATGCTGTTGAACGAGTGTTGTGCAAGGCACGACAACGATGAGGCGATGACAGTGAGAGGGCAGTAACCGACAGTGAGAATGGTTGTTGTAGATTCAACCATGTTAAGCTTCTAATTCTGGAAGAGTATGTTTTTTTGGTAAATTTTGAGAAGAATAAGAAGATTTGGGAGAAAAAACAAAGGTGATAATATTGTAGTCATTGATGGATGGAATTTTTTGAAGCACTGTTGTTGTTGAAATTTAGGAAAGAGAAAAGGATATGGTTAATTTAGGTATTTTGTTAGAGTCAACAAAAAATTAGACTTTTGGTACTTTTGTCATACGGAATCCATCTTTTATGGGTACAACGTTAATTTTTTTGTTTGATGAGTACTTTTGTCAACATTGATAAAATTCGTGGGTACTAATGGTTGTTTTTCTTTCATGATTTAACTAATTGGTATGTTATATTGCTAGTTATATACTATGCATCTAACCTCAGAGGTGCCGCTAAGGTGAACGTTCAGCTTCAACTCTGACTTTCTATTTGAAGTGCTAACTTCTCTTTTTTCGTTATATAAGTTCGTTATATAAGTTCATTTTTGATTTGGATCCTACACTAAAATATATTTATGTGTCTATATATTTGTGTTTTTTTAATATTTTTAAATTTTCAGAATTTGAGAAGTTAAAACATATAAAGATTTTATTAATGTCTTATTCAATACAATTGAGAAGTTGATAGCGAAACTGTTGGTGTAATTAAGAATGTAATAAAAAGTTAGAGCATACAGTAACTTTAAATTAGGGTTGCACACAAATTGAATTGGATTAAATGTGATCAAAATTTCGATCCGAATTCGTACTAAATACATCACATCAGATTGAATACAATATCAGTATTTTTTATGTTTGGATCCAAGCGGATTGAATATCGAATATATCCACAAAATAAAAAATTTTACAGAGCGTATTGGATTGGATTAGCAAAATAGAAAATTTTCTAAAAAACTTATTTCTAATAAATTTAGAGGATAAAAAAAAACTATACAAAATATAAATATAGGATTAG
>NC_029787.2:18632448-18633414 GCF_000816755.2 Arachis ipaensis
TTGCACATCAAATCTGCGGATACAGATATCTCCGCAACTTACATATCAAATGAATATAAATATGATCTGTGAATATTATTGGATTCATATTCACCTATACACACACATTCTCTCTTCTTTCCATGGGTTTCATATATTATTTTTTTGGGCGGGTCTGGATTGAATAATCCGACCCAAACAAACCTAAACCGGATAAAATCTTAGATTCTCATGTTCACCTATACACACACATTTTTTCTTCTTTCCATGAGTTTCATATATCAATTTTTTGACGGGTTTGGGTCGAAAAATCCAACCCAAACAAATCTAAATATAAAATCATAAATTCTCATATTCACCTGTATACACGTATTTTCTCTTATTTCCATGAATTACATATATCATTTTTTTGTGGGTCTGTCTCGAATAATCCGACCCAAACAAACCTAAACCGGATAAAATCCTAAATTCCAATTACAACTACTCTAACTATCCCAAAACAATTTAATCATAGCTAGAATGTGAAATTAGTTTTTTTTTTTTTTTTGTCATACAACTCACTCATTCACACATCCCACACACATACAAACCTAGCAACTACACTAGAATTTAAATAAATATCAGATTGGAACGCACTCTTGTGAGTATTTTTTTTTTTTTTTTGGTTTCCCTCTTGTGAGTATTTTATTAATATCCAAAATAAAATAGGCCAGGCCCAAATATGACAGTTCTCATGAACATTGAGGTGCAAGCCCAAAATAGTCACAGGCTATTGCTCAGAAGTTTTCACAATTATCTATTTGTTGCTGATTACAAAACCATACCACTTCTGACCAAAACATAAAACCAATATGAATACAAAAAACAATATCAGCGTGTTATTAGTACTTTACAGTCTTTTTCAAATTATTCAAACCAAAAAATTACGGCTGTACACCCAAAAAAAAAAAATTACGACTCCTAAATCAGAGCAAAGTATACAGTTAT
>NC_029787.2:18634444-18634723 GCF_000816755.2 Arachis ipaensis
TAATTTTCAAAAAAAAAAAAACGATATTCTTAACATTCAAATCATTGTAATAGAAAAAAATTACTGACATTTAGAAATTATTGTTTTGATAGTAAAAACATTTGTCAATAAACTAAAAGTATTACCAAATCATTTTTTTATAGTGTTGTAAAAAAATCTTTGAAAATGTTATTTTACAGTCATTTCACAAATAAAAATAACCTAACAAACTAATTAATTAATTTTACTGATAGTTAAAGGTCTAATTTTTCTTCCAGTGGTAGAAAATGAAATTGTCTA
>NC_029787.2:18634834-18637678 GCF_000816755.2 Arachis ipaensis
GTTTTATTTTGTTCTGTGTCTTACTTTTAATCAGCGTTAGTTTAACTATTCTATTTTATAGGGTGTTAAGTTGAACTTGGAAGAAGTGTATGTGTATGTGTGATCTATATTCTTGTTAAAAATGGGGTAAAACCTTAATTCTTCATCAAGTAAATGACATAATAAGCCTTTCTTGTTGAAGTTACACATAAATCTGATATATATATGTTGGGGAAGATAATTTAGACATTTTAAGATAAAAGGGCCAAATGAAGATTTTATATTTAGAGGATTCTTTCACTAAAGTATGTGCAAAGAAATTTAAAGAGAACTTTAAAAATTTGGCAGTTTTCACATTAATCATTGACTAAAAAAAAAAAACGAAAATGTTTGGTAACCAAAGAAAATCAGCCAGAAACAGTCATAACTTGTCTTATTTAGCATTCATTAATTATTGCGATAATTAATTAATGCTAAATAACACAAGTTCTGCCTTTTTTTTTTTTTTTGTCTATCTAGCATTACCTTCATAATTATTTTTATATAAAGATATTTTATTTTGACTATTAGATAATAGATTTTAGGCCTTAATTTTTATATGTTATAAAAGTGTTATTTTTGTTTAAAGTGTAACAAAACAAACAAGTCATACTTTTTAAACCAAAATCATCGTGAAAAGATGTTTTTAATATTTTCATTTAAATAGTTGTTTAACTAAAAAGATTTGGCTATTTTTAGGGTAATATGTTAAGAATTTATTTAAATATTTTTTGTGAGAATAAAAATTTTAAATTGCTTTATGCACGTTTTTTTTATGTATAATTATTAAGTAAGATGATGATTTGTTTTGCTTGTTGTACAAATAAATTTAAAAGAGCCAACTTAAAGTAATTTTTTAGTAGTAGTTCTTTTAATTTTCAGCCTTTTAATATAAGTTGTTAATAATAAATTCTTTGAAAGTCTAATAAAAAAAACTTTTGAGTGACTTAAATTGCTAGAAACAAATTTGTTCGTTTAATTTAGTATAAAAAAAAAATCTGTATCTATTATTTTGTGTTTTCGCGATTCTTGTTATCCTTTTCTTCCCCCCTTTCAATTCGTCTGACATTTTCTTATTAAAATCCCTACCATTATCTCTCTGAATATTACTTTATTTATAATCATATAGCTAGAGTTATAATAATCTCTCTTTTGGGTCAACAATCAAAGAGTTAGTAGTCCATGTACGAAATTACATAAACCTCGAAAGAGGGATCGGAGAAGAGTAACGTCTAAGGGAAACAATAAGATACAACTACGTACTTTATTTCCTGGCACGGTTTAATATCTTGGTTGCTACAAAGTCTTATATTATGGGGTATGCTACTTATTAGATTCTCATCATATCAATTCTCATGACACAGGCAATATGCTTATTGACTACCATATAATAAAGAAAACAACAGGCATCATGCACACACACATATATATATAATAAATAATTAATGAAGTGGGTTCTATTTAATTACTAACTACATCTGAATAATTTACCAAACTTGTCTTTCTGATTAATCAATGCATGCTGCATGTCTTCTTCGTTACGGCACATGCATAATAATATGTATATGACTTTGAGGACGTTGACACATTATTTCACAGGGAACATACCTGATTGTTACGCTAGCTGCTTAGTGAGTTACTCTATATATATATATAATACGGGTACTACAGGGTGCAAATTAACTAATAAAAACATGATAGAATTTGCATCTTCTTCAGTGTAACTTCGAAGTTGATTGGAATGGGTAGATAACTAGATATGATATGATTGATATCCATTGAGTTCAAAACCGGAGGCAGAAAAGTAATGGTATTTAAGTATTTATTACGAGGATTGTGGATATTATATTTCATATGTAAGTTTATTTTAACTATAATTTAAACTATATGAGAAGAGAAAAATTTCTTGTTCCATGGTATATATAAGAATATGTCTTATATTTTGATTTCATTAATATTTAAAATTATTATTATTATACGATTACTCTTCAGTCGGTCCTTTTATGTAAAGTTAACTAAAAATGTAGATAGGAAATTAGGAGAAAAAGAAAACATTCAGCAATAGGTCCAATGTATTAAATGGGATTCAATCTGCTTACATGATTTCAGCCCCACAAAAGCATGTGCTGTCTTTGGCCACTGTCATACCCTTTAACCCTTTGCTGTACGAATATTCGCTAAAGAAAAGGAAGGAACATTATATTTATATGATTTATTGTACATAACAATTATATATTTCTTGTGATGACAATGTTCCACATGATCCTTAATTTATCACTAGCTGTTACAAGCTCAAATGAGATTCAAAATAAATTATTATGCTAAAGCTGGGTGTTACAGTAAGAGGATTTAAGTAGTAATTTATTAGCATATTGTTGTTTTGAGTACAGGGTGAGTGGTGACCAACAATTATTCTTTCCAAAAAATCATCTTATATAAGACATTTTGGAAATAAGCTATTATGAGTATATATATATATATATAAACTAAGTTAAATGCACAACAGTAATGATTAGAATTTTATGTAAGGATTTGTCGTTGACTAATAGGTTGCTGTATGCACAATATAAAATTTAAATATCCGCGACACTTATTTAAGCAAATTAGTGAGATAATTACTAGAACAAGTTGATTAACTAGATAACGTGATTATTGACCATTAGATGAATAAGTAGGATAGATCAAACTAATTCGTTTAGTTCATAATTAATATAAGAAGGTCATCATCATATATACTACCTTTATAACATAACATCACACATATTTTATGTTTACAAGCTAGTTTGTCAGAATGCTAACTGCTAAATGCTAACGTTTGTTTGATTA
>NC_029787.2:18637689-18642861 GCF_000816755.2 Arachis ipaensis
TTATTGCATATAATATAATATAATTCGAGGTGGGTGAATTTACCATAAGTGAAAAAACGTCTCTCAGGCTTTCCTTATATTTTTCTTTTAAAAAAATGTATTTTCTTTGAACTGACAAATTAAACTAATAAGAACCAAGTGATTGTTGGAAGAGAATAATTATTTATCTTGTGTTACACCTAATTTAGTCAAACATATAGCATATAAATGGAACAACAGAAACAAGGTGGAAAACTCCAGCTCTACCTCCTCTGCTTCAGTATCAATAATAATGTCATTATCACTGAGTTGCAATGTATTCATGGATAGGATGGGACCTCCCATGCACATCTTACAGCTAATTTTAAATTTGATTAATTTGGAATATGCTTCAATAACATGAGGGAATCCTTCATCATCTTAGACAATAGTTTAAGTTAATACAAGAATCTCTTATTCTAGAATATAATTGTTCATAGTCCTTGAGCAGGCATTCAATTATTTATTAAAATAGATGTGTTCGTTGTGCTTAATAAACTATACAATACTTAATATTAGATAGAGTATAAAATCTATTTCATGTGAATCTTATATTGCTGATATATACTAATTTATCAATGATTTACTTTTTTTTTTGCTTTGTATGAACCATATTTTTTTTTTTACCGAAAATAATTTTATTCGATTAGGAAATGTCTATATTGGGTCATGTTATGATAGAGTATATTTTTCAATAAAAGGTGGAGTTACTCATTTTATAACAAAAAATATTATATATAATACACACTTTTTTAAAAATTTAATTATAATCCTCATTTTTCTTTACCTAACTTCATTCTTAGGAAAAAAAACTTCGGCCGACTAACTTTCTGCCCTACAATTTTCTCCATAATCAAAATTCAAATCCAACACATCCCTTTAAAAAAATAAGAATTTATAAAAATATTTCTCTTCCTAAAATACTTAACTAATTAATAGGGTCATGAAATGAATATTTGAAGTCATCTAATCTAATCTAACCTGGTTCGTACGGTACCTATGTGGACTCTTTTGTCTGTGTCTTTAATCACACTTTGTATCCAAGCCAATGTCAACCAATACACCTTGTCGTCTTCTAATGGTAACCCAACAAACCATATTTTTATTACTTGAAACTTGACTTGATGTGAAAGCATATTCTAGCAGGACCATTTTTCTTAATACACAACTTCCAAGTCAACTTCAAATCACAACAAAAAATCATAATACAATGCATAATTTAATAATTTGATAAATTGATCAACTATAATGCATACTATAAATTGTTGAGAGGGATAAAATGTTCGTCATAGTAATATTATTATATTAACATAAACTATTTAGTATCTACTATCTACTCCTCTTAAGTTTTGAACGTTTATTAATTATTACAATCTTAAATTCTTTGCAATATATATATAGTTTTTTTTTTTCATTATTTCTTGATTGTATGTACAACCAATATCTTTTTTCTTACTCAATCAACTTCATTTGGGTGCTATACAGATATGAAGAAATACAAGGGAAAATAAAAATAAAATAAATAAATAAAAATAACATATCATGAACAGAGCTTAGGCAAAGATCTTGCATAACTATTGGGTGGTACTTTTGATTTTGTGATCTTTGCCATCTGAGTTTGCATTTTCTTACAGATTTTCTCTAATTCCATAACCCTCCATTGCATTCCTTGCAAATGTGCTTTGAGTCTCTCGTTATCAGATGAAGCATCAAAGTCTCCAGTAGAAGAATACAACACAACTTGGTCATTGCTTTTGTCTTTGTTTCCCTTTTGTGCATTAACATTTGTAAAGCAGAAAGGTGGTGATGAGCCATTGAGTAATGGTGATGTAGCTGGAGTAGATTGGATCAAGTTTTTGAGCTTTGATTGTTGTGATATGAGAGCCTGAACTGCTGATTTTGATGGGAATTTTGTGTTCTGAGAAAGGTGTATGCAAGCTTGAGGTGAAAGCTTATCATAGTTTAATCCACAACATATCTTCACCTTTTCTTCTTCTGACAATTGACCATGAACCTACAAAGTAGTAACATATTCAACATTATTAAATAGTCCTTGAATTTTTTAGTTAATTATAAGTGTAAGTTATTTTTTTTCCTCAATACTTGTTTAATTTTATTTAATTTTGTTCCTAACATTTTTCGATAGTTCAAAATTAATCCTAGACATTAACTCCATCTAAATTATTAGGGACAAATAAAAAAGTTCGGGATAGTTTTGAGACAAATCAAAAGCATTGGGATCAAAATTAAAAGAATCGAAAACATTCGGGACAAAATTGAATGAAATTAAAAGTTAAAGAGTAGTTTTAAAGAAAATCGCAAAAATCAGGTAAAAAACATGCTTTACCCTTTTGGGAATTATGTTTCACTTTTCACATACCATACTAGCATTTCTAAAGAACAGAACATGGAGATTTAATTCACTTTATGACCAAAATTAAAGACTAGCAAAAAGTTATTAATACCTCAAGGTACATGTCCATGGCATGGTAGAGCTCATCATAAGAATCTCTTGCAGAATCTGGAATTGCAGTGGCAAGAGCCAAGAACTTAGAAGGCCTTAAAGAAGGATCAGGTGCTATCTCTGCTATGTACAAATCTATCAAGCTTGCAACTTTCTTCATCCTAATGGGAGCAACAACGCCGCCGCCGCGTCGCAAGAACGCCTTTAGAAACTTGAGAACAAGTTTCACATCATACAAGTAACTTATTCCATATGGTGATGGAACAAGCAAATTGTCCAAAGTTGCTTGATCCAAATTGGAACCAATCATGGCCTCCAACTTGTGCCTACAACTTTTGCTTATGTTCAAACTCAAACTAATTCTTAGAATCCCAAACAAGGTCTTAAAAGGGATTGAACAATTATGGTAGTACTCCATATCATAATGCATATCTATGACCATTTCCAAGATCTTAATCTTCTCACTCACATCAATAGTACTTGAAAATCTTGCTTTTTGATAATACATTAGAAACCTACTAATCAAACCATGTTCCAATTTTCTTGTGATCATTGACCTCACCAACATTTCAACCAAAACCGGATTCAAGAAAACAAGATCCTCAAACCACCAACACGGACGCGAACTGAAGCTACTCGTCTTGATACTCTCAGTACTCTTCGAATCACACGAAAACCGGACCCCACCGGAAGAACTATCAGTTGAGCAAGTTGAAGGGCATGGGCTTGCTTCACTAGCAAGAAACATTCTCCCAACAATGGTGTCCATACACTTCTCCAGCATCATTGAATTAGAATAGTAATCCAACACAGTTGATAGATTCTGGCACTGTTTCAAAGCAACCAAAAGTTCAGACCATCTCCAATAGCTTATTTCTTCAAGTGACTTCTCTGTTTGTTCCAACAAATTAGGAACACCAAGAACAGAATCCTTCATTTCCATGTACTCAGCAGCACAATGTGCTTGTAACAAATTGGAAGAGTTCATGTCAATGCTTCCATTGTTGTAACAAAATTTTAGCATAAGCTCAAAACCCTCAGCACCCCCCGGAAAATCATGGAATATTACTTTGAGTTTCCCACTGGGACCACTAGATTTTCCAAATAATCTAGCTAACTTGCTTGAGTATTGAGCAATAATAGCCTGAAAGAAAAAAAAAAGTACACATAATAAAACAAAGTTAGATTATTAATTGAAGGAATAATAATATTAATGCACTATGTTGTAGGAACATGTAGTTATGAGAGAAATTCAAGCAAACCATAATGTTAGAGTGTAATGGTGATGAACCAGCATCCTTCCTAGGTAACCCCATCAAAATGGGGTCAGAATTGAGTAAAAAGAATTAAGCTTTATGAAAAAGTGCTGAATCCAATTCAATGAAGGGTACTTTTTTTAAAAAAAAAGAAAAAAAAAAGAGAAAATGATTATTGTGGAAAATGCTATCACTGGATAAAAACAGAGACAAGGAAAGGAAAAAATGGAGAGAATATATAAGGAAAAATAAGGAAAAGTCCATACCTATAATTAAAATCTCATAAACCAGAAAGAATGGAGTACTGACAAAGAAGTCGTTATAGGCAATAAATTTGGCATAAAAGGATCTTTAATCTTCTATGCGCATGGAAGGGTATAGAAAAAAGAAATTAATGGCTTGAAAACAACCATATTTGGGGTCCCTCTCAAAAGATATGAATACAAACAAAATAAAATGAAGGTAAAGAACATTAAAGACCCAGAGAAGGCCATGGCAGCAGCATTTAATGTGACATGCATTATTAAAAGAACTTTTCTGAAATTAAAAACATAAGAAGATGAAAAAAAAAGGGTGACATGTGGTTTTGATTTGTGAGAAAAATGGACATGAAAATTATTGAAAAAAAGAAAAAAGGTGCCCCCACCTCACTGCTTTGTAGGTGCCAATTAATGATGGGGAAAAGCTACCATCATGAAGTTACTAAGGGTAGCTAGAATAAGCCTAAAAAGACCAAAATAAATAAATAAAAATAAAAATAAAATTACACATTAAAAGTCATGAACTATCATTGAATCACAGTCAATTCTAAATTCAAGAGTAGCAAAATATTTAGCACATAAACGGAAACTAGAATCCAGATAATTTAAAAAAAAAAAAAAAGAAAGATTGAAAAGTGGATTATGATCCAAACAAAACAGGAACTTTGACAAATAACAAAGACCGTTTTGACAAATAACAAAGAGGCAAGAGAGAGAAAGAGAGATTAATAAGGTTATTGTTATTTATTTATTATTACCTTGTCAACCATGAAGGTCTCTTCTCCATTTACCTCAACTTCAAGATTGCAGTAACAAGATTCCATAACAAAGCTTCTTCACCAGAATATATAAGAACAAAACAAAACAAGGAAGCTAGCACCACCAGAAATGAACAATGATGGAGATTTCTTATCAATTATTGACTTTTTGGAACTTGCATAGAAGCCAATCCAAATGAGGGAGATAGAGAAGACATAATAAGAAGGCCAAAGTGGTTTTGATGGGAGAGTGAAGATTGAAGAAGAAGACACAAAGATCAGAGATATTCTGAGAGTAAGAAGAAGACAAATAGGAAGAGGACAAACACAAAGTTCCTGAGATTAGGGTTTGGGTGGTGGAACATATAAGTAAGCTAAGTCAATTGGTTCAGAAGAAATAAAAACAAGAAATGAGA
>NC_029787.2:18643182-18644883 GCF_000816755.2 Arachis ipaensis
ACAACACAAGCAGGAAGAGAAAAAGGGAAATAGTGAAATACTTTCTTTGTACATATATATTAAATTAACATGGTATACTCTATAATATAACATATATAGATATAGCATAAGGTACCATTAAATTATAACCCCCCCTTCATCTGACATTCCTGAAAAAAATAATATGACTAGGGCCTCAGTTATAAAATAATTAGCAACGTTATTGTTTATGAATGAAAATTATATATAAAGAAAATTCAACAAACCTTATAATTAGAACCGAAGATTATTAATGCCTCGCTAGCTTGGCCCTTGTGTTATTCACTTATTCCATTCTCATAGCTGCAATGAAAGAAGAAGTCTCTTTATGTGTGCACTGCACCCACCCTCAATATTGTAGTGGCCTAAAATAATGCCCCCACATCGCATTCTCTCTCACTAGTCCTTCTCAATGTTAAATTAATTACAGCCATGGCAACCACAATTGATAAAACATAAAACCTCATCCAAAATTAATGTGGGTTTTTCTTTTGTTATTGAAAATGTTATTTCGGTAGACAATTTGTGAACAAACTATAAAGTGAAGTTACTTTTATAAGCATTCATAAGAATGTCTTGGCCTTAGTAAACTAACTATGCTGTTGAGAATAATTTTATCGTGAAAAAGTTTGTGTGAAGAGCATGAAGTATATAATCTAATTTGAAAAATTAATAAAAATAAAATAACATATTTTTTTAGATAAATATTTAATTATTTTTCTTCTTCATAGATGTATGTATCTACTGTTAAAATCATAAACGGGAATGGATTCTCTCAATTGTTAAAAAAAAATTAAAGGAATAAAATGTGATCTCTAATCTTTTGTTACTCTATCTCATATTTTTTTTGTCTCACTTATAAAATTAATTATAAGAAATCACACTTTACTTTTTTAATTGTTTAAAAAAAAATGAAGGTTCCATCCCCTATCATTCTTTGCTCTTGAAAAGAAATCAAATTTTCATGGTTCCATGGCATGTGCTTTGTTGGAGTTGGGGACCAGTCCAAGTTGTTACTTCATCGTACCCCACAAAGTCATCACCTCTATGACCAAGTCCAATGAATGATAATTTTAACGTTACTAAATATGTTTGCAGTGAAAGAGAGTCAAAACGGTCGATATGTCCGAGTGGTTAAGGAGACAGACTCGAAATCTGTTGGGCTTTGCCTGCGCAGGTTCGAATCCTGCTGTCGACGGTTTTGTCTTTTAATCCACTGATTATGATTGTGTGGCTAACTGGTTGAGGTTGGTCTTAAATTAAATATGTGTCACGTCAATTTTATAGCCAAATGACAATTCTTTAAGCACTCATTCGACACTAGAAGTTCAACTACTTTAATTAATTTTATTTCTACACATTAATTTACCCAATCAATTAATCAACATCAATTCACCAAATATATTAAGAAGCTAAGCACCGCAGAAATTAGATTAAGAATGGTTCATCTAATTAGAAGAGTGCCATCTACTCAATATTATACTAGTCTTATTTCAAATGGTATTAGATCTTTCACTAATTTTATCATCTTTATAAGTTGGTGTCTAAATTTTGTCTAATTTATTTTATTATAATAAATTTTAATTTTTAAAAATTATTTATTTTTATATTTTTTTAAATTAATTATTAATTTTTAACTTTCTTTTTAATAAGTAGACACCACTTTTTAAACACCATAACATT
>NC_029787.2:18647566-18651088 GCF_000816755.2 Arachis ipaensis
CTTAAATCCTTTTTGACATGTTTGAGTCTTTTCTGTATATGTAATAAAAAAAGAGTTATTAATATTTATTAATTATTAATTTTTCATCCATGGGTAAATTTTCAATTCCCAATTACCATTGTACATTTATCATATTCTGTCCTCTTTTTACTAAATACTTGCTCTTAAATCCTTTTTGACATGTTTGAGTCTTTTCTGTATATGTAATAAAAAAAGAGTTATTAATATAATCTATTTATTAATTTTTCATCCATGGGTAAATTTTCAATTCCCAATTACCATTGTACATTTATCATATTCTGTCCTCTTTTTACTTTTTAATAAATACTTGCTCTTTAAGAGCCTCATGCTATTGTAAGAAATTGAAGACAACTAAAAGATCATGTGGAGATGATCGTTGGTGTCAAAAGTTTTTAATTAAAACAAAAAGATTGAAGTGTTTATATTGATTTAATTAAAAAATCTACTAATTCAATAACACATTTATTAGTCAAGAGAGACCCACATAACTGAGTGAGCTTTTACGAATAAATTGTTATAAAAATTATTTTGTTACTAAAAGATGCAACAAAGATCATCAGAAAGGTAGGATCACAGATTAAGGAACAAGCTGTGAAAAAATGCAGAAAAAAAAAACTGAGATGAATAAAAATGAATATATTTCACATTGCTAAATAAACAATACAACTGTTATATATATAAGATTTAGAGCTTGATTCCTCTTTAAGAATAATCAAAAGAACAAGTTTTAACTAACCAAAATCAAATAACTAACCGAACAAAATTCTATTAGCTATATAATTCTAATAACTAACCTAACTGATTAACTGTGAACTTTCTCTTAAAATTCCTTTCAAATTGAGGTATGGGTTTTGACGTACTCTCAGTTTGCGTTTGAACATTTTAAGTGTTGTGACACCGGTTTAGTTAAACAATCTGCTATTTGGTATAGAGAAAAAAAGTGCATCACATAAAGAAATTTTTTATTAACCAGATCTCTTAAGAAATGAAGGTCCAGCTTTAAATATTTACACCTACTATGAAGTAAAGGATTAGCAGCTAAGAGGTAGGCACTTTGATTATCACAATATATAGTAGGTGGTGTTGGGTGTGAAACACTCGAGTTATTGAATGGACATAATTTTAGTTTGGGTTATACACCTAGACCGATATTTAGCTTCGGTACTGCTCCTACTAACTTTAGTTTATTTATTGCTCTTCCAAGATATGATATTATTGCCTAAATAGATGCAAAAATCATCGATAGATTTTCGATCCCCAAAGTCTCCACTCCAATCTGCATCTGCAAAAGAAAAAATTCAAAAGTTAGTGTACTTATTAAACACAATTCCATTATCCACCGTACCTTTCACATATCTGAGAATTCTTTTGACACTTTTCCAGTGTAAAAGAGTTGGATTATGTCGAGAGACACGATTGACTGCAAATTTAATATCCAACCTTTATCATTGTTAAGTATTGTAATGCTCTAACTACAGATCTATACGTTATTGGATTGTCAAAAAGTTCAGAATCATTGGAGAACAATTTAGAATCTAAAATCATAGAAATTGGTAAAGGTTTAGAATTATCCATTTCAGACTAGACCAATAATTCTTTTGCATATTTTGTTTGAGACACCATGAAGTCTCCTTGAAGAAGATAAGTGGCTTCAAATCCTAGGAAAACAATTAAACAAGCTAAGATTCTTTAAAAAAAAAATTCATTCAATTGAACTATCAAGAATTTATTTTCTTTCAAATTATTCCCTGTTACTATTATGTCATCTACATAAACTAATAAATAAATAACAGACGATGAATTGTGTTTAACAAATAGTGAGACATCTAATTTTGTGTTCTCAAAACTAAATGTCTAAAGAGTGTCTGCCAATGTCTTGAAATCAAGCACGAGATGCTTGTTTCTAGATATATATGGCTTTATTTAACTTACAAACCAGGTTGGTATTGTCATTCTCATATTCTTGAGGCTGTGCCTTATAGACATTTTCTTCGAGTTTGCCATTCAAGAAGGCATTATCGAAGTTAAATTGTCTTAATGGCCAGCCCAATGACTAGGGATGGCAAAAATCCCCAGCGGGACGGGTATCCGCGGGGATTTACCCGTCACAGGGCAGATATGGGGACGATTTTGTACTCGCGGAAACGGGAGATGGGGCCTCGTATATTAAACGGGACGGGAGCGGGGATAGAGGTCCCCGCCCCGTGGAGACCCGTTTAAACCCCGTTTATGTAAAAAGACTAGAATACCCTTAATATATATATGTCATATGAAGGAAGGTGAAAACCCTAGCCGTCACACTTGCAAAGTTGCAATTCACAATCTTCAACCTAGTCTCTATCTCTCTGAACTCTTCACCAGTCACCACCTTTAAGCCTCAGCCTCTCACCCTCTCTGAACCACGCACGGTCGCACCATCACCACCACCGACCGCCACCGACTGCCACCTCTCGCCCTCTCAGTCCTTCACCGCTACGGCGCTACCTCCCACCCCTCAGTCTGTCACCGTCACCGTCATCTTCACCGTCTTTGCGTCTTCGCCGGTCGTCACCTCTTCTCTGGTCGTCGCGCCTTTGCTTGTCGTCACCTCTTTGTCGTCGGGTAACTGGGTAAGGCATAGAACACTGCTCACACATGCTTTACTGCTGCTTCTCCTCTTCACTCCTCACGGTGAAACCATCAGTCTCGTCTCATCTCCTCTCCTCGAACATCGCCGACCGTCGACCACCGACTGCCGCGTCTCCTCTCCTCTCCTCTCCGTTTACTAGATTTCTGATTTAGGGTAATTAAGTTTAGAGTTCTGAATTTTCTGATTATGATTTCTATTTAGGGTTGATTTGATTCTGAATTTTTTATTTAGGATTATTAGGTTATTAGTTCTGAATTTTTTGATTTTGATTTCTATTTAGGGTTATTTGATTTTGGATTTTTAAATTTTGGTAATTAGGTTCTAAGTTGTAAATTTCTGATTCTGATTTTTATTTTGGTATTTTATTTTTTTATAATTTTCTGGTGATCATTACCGGATCAATGTGATTCTTGAATCTAAGAAGTTTGCAACATTCATCCTGGTTTGATATCGACATGCAATATTCCCTGTTTACAAAATATTTAGAAAATTTATGAATTTCAAAAATGTTGTTTACCATTGAAACGATCACAGGCAAGATTTTATTAAGATAAAAACAAAACTTTGTTGTACATTATCTGACAGCTTCAATTTTTCAATGAGCTACAAAATTGGTCCCTGATTATTACTTAATAATAACATATATATTTATTGATTTTCTAATTCCGTTGATTTCCTTTGAAGCATGTTTAAAGAATATTCATCTATCTCTTCAGTTACATGTATAGCAATTGTTAATTTCATGTATCAATTTTGAATTTTAGCAATTTTTTTCAATTTTTATTATTTTTTACTAAAATCCGCGGATATCCACGGAGTCCCAGGTCCCCGGCGGATACGGGGTCCCCGTTACCCGTCATGGGGATGGGGCG
>NC_029787.2:18651096-18661391 GCF_000816755.2 Arachis ipaensis
CCCTACCAATGACGCTGTAACAGTGAGTATACCTTTTATAGCAGTTGCTCTTATCACTGGTGAATAAATTTGCTTATAATCCACCCCTTCTTTTTGTAGAATCATTTGGCAACAAGCCTAGCTTTGTACCTGAGAATGTCACCTTGTTGATTTTTCTTAATTGCGAATATCCATTTGCTTCCTATGACTGTCACCTTTTTAAAATGTTTACTGTCGCATCTGACTTCGATGCCTCAGTGATTGATCTTGATGGGGTTGTTCTTCACCAGCGGTCTCCTCACCTCCATATTGGTGGATTCATCTGCCTCTACCTCTGCCACCAGTTCTGCCGATCCCGAGAAAGTTGTTGATTTGATGGAAGAGGTATAGATGCTCACACAAGAGCTTCACCAACAAGCTCAGCAGTCTGAGGAGAGGTACAATGAGCTTCTTGCACGCGTGAGAGACACCGTTGCCATCAAGTTGGAGCTGATGGAGAAACTGGAGCAACTAGAGGTAGATGCACGCTGGAGGCAGCATCGTTGCTGGTACTAGCAGCTGCGCTGTTGGTGGGGCACCGACATCAATATCTAGTTTGCCGCCTCAGCAAGGGAAAGACAACGACGACGATGATTACCGAGATCCGTAGGGTTTAGAGATTTAATTTATTTTATGTCTATTTCATTGTATTTTACTTCTTTGACTTTTTATTATATTTAGATCCTTAATATTTAATAAAATCATTAGTTGATTTCTGGTGTTTAGAATTTGTGAACTAATCTTGTAAAAAAAATTTAATTTGACTACTAATTGTGAAAAAAATTGCATACAGTCAGATTTACTGGAACAATCCAATGGTAAATGGGAGCCACAAAATATAACATGGCCCCAAAATTACCGTAAAAAAAATCTAATAGTAACCAACTGCTTATTTTTGTCGTATTAATTACAAAATCTGACGCAGAATCCACCGGTAATAAACGTCGGATAAAATAATTCACCAGTAAACATTTTTTAGTGCCGTTTATACCATCAAATTCATTTCGATGGTAAATCTGATGGTACTCAACGCCTTTCTTGTAGTGTGTTACTAATAAAGATAGACTTATTTCTGTTATATGCCTATGCTTTCTTTCCACATTCCCTTTTTGGTGATGTTTGTAAGAGCATGACATTCTATAGGGCTTTAATACTATCTCCAATTTGCTTCTCCTTAAGTTTCTTATAGTTTTGAAAAGCTAATAAGGTTGAGACTTATTCTGTAATAGAAAAATAACTGTGAATTTTGAAAAATCATCCACAAAGCAAGCATAATATTTGAAATCAGTTCTTGAATCCACTAGAGCTGGTCCCCAAAGATCTGCATATACATATTTCAAGGGGCAAAAAACCATAATGAGCCAAAGCAAGAATCGTGTAACCAAAATGCGCCAAATCCAATTTCGTTTCAGCAATGAGCCAAAGTGTATTTTAATATAATTCGAACCAAGCTGGTTCGAATTGCTCTCCTTCATAATTCGAACCAACCTGGTTCGATTTAGTGTTGTACGTATTTGAATAATTCGAACCAATAAGGTTCGAACTCCTCCCATACATAATTCGAACCACCCTGGTTCGAACTTCTCTCATACATAATTCGAACCAGGTTGGTTCGAATTATGCTTTGAAATCGATTCCATGTAATTCGAACCGGGCCGGTTCGAATTACTCCTAATGCACTCCTTTATAATTCGAACCAGGCTGGTTCGAATTAGGTGTGATTCGAGTATATAAGGAGTTCAAATCACCCTCATTCGAACCATTATCCCTTCACCCCTACCCCACAAAATCTCAGAGAAAACGACCCAGATTCTCTCCGAGGAAGACCTGAACGGACTACTCTGCTGATGGGGGACGATCCGGCACAGTTATATCGGTTGGACGGAGTCGCTCATATAGCCGGGGTCATCAACGACGAGGTTAGTACGGAAATATTTTTGATTCAAGCGTTAGTTGTGCTTTAGTGGTTTTGTATCCTGGTTAGACGGTACTTTATGTTAGTGGTTTATGTAGGTGGTTTAGGTGAGGGGATTATATAGGTGGTTTATGATAGTGGTTTAAGCTAGTGGTATTAGTTAGTGGTTTATGTTAGTGGTTTAGGGTGGTGGTTTAGGGTAGTGGTTTTTGTTAGTGGTTTAAGTCAGTGGTTTTTGGTAGTGGTTTATGTTGGTGGTTTATGTTAGCGGTTTTTGTTAGCGGTTTTTGCAAGCGGTTTTTATATGTGGTTTAGGGTAGTTGTTTAATGCTAGGTGGTTTAAGTAAGCCGGTTTATTGAATTTCTTTCTTGTTAATGGCTCTCGTTAATTGTGGTATATGCTAGCGGTTTAGTTGTGTGGTTTAGGGTTTGTTTTCCAGTTAGTTATCTTTCATGTGATGTTATGCTGTTTAATTTAGCGAAATGGTTAATGTAAACCGGATTATGGAAACCGTTTTATGTAAACCCGTTTATGTAAACCGGTTTATGTGAACCGGTTTACTGTAAAAGCTGTGTAGTTATATATCTCAGTATGCGTTTCTTTTCATTCGCAGCCCGAGCGATGCATTAGGAGCATGAGGCGGCAGCAGGGCATGCGTCTTGATGACAGATACGTTCCATACTTGCAGATGGCAGGGCTATACCATCTTGCATGGCTGAACGACCGGTGGTTCCGGCTAGACGAGGCGCTCGTCAGTGCATTCGTGGAGAGATGGCGTCCCGAGACGCACACATTTTATATGCCGTTCGGAGAGTGCACAAATATTTTACACTTGGCTCGTACAGTTGCCCTGATAATTGTGGGTTTGTTCTGCAGTTTATATGGATGCCGTACAGTAGCCCCGACGTACTTCAGGTGTTGCACCCGGAGGTTTTGGAGCCTCGGCACATGGCGGTGTGGCGCTCTGTGACCGCGCTGATCTACTTTGCTGTCATAGAGTGGCATCAGATAGATCGTGTTCTTCCTCAGTTTGGAGGGGTACAGGCCCCTCCGCGTCCCGCCTTGAACATCGACTTTCTGATGTCCAAGGACGGGAGAGGCGGCGATCGATGGTTCCCCTCTTCCATGCCGAAGTGGCATGCATACTGGGACGCTCGTCAGGACAGTGTATTGAGGTTCGATGTTGTTGCCGACCCTGGACCGTCTCATCAGTTCCTTCAGTGGTGGAGTCAGCATGGGAAGAGGTTCCTGGCACCGGACACTCAGCTACTACCTGTGGGCATCTACGTCTAGTGTGTCCGGGTTGGCGACAAAGGCCACACCGTTTTGGCCTGTTTGGATCTGCCTCATCCATATTCGTCCGTATCCTTGTGGATCTAGGCCTCCCCTCTCTCGCACGCCTTCTGTTTGGGTCCGGAATCACTGTGGGCCCATCGTAGGGTGGCCAGTAGCCCTCCGGGATTGGTGGTGTGAATCCCATTCGATAGACATTGAACACCGAGCTAATCTGATAGACGCTGTGAACATAGGAGCTCCAACTCACACGTGCGTAGGCACAACATGCAAGTGCGTGCTGACACGGGAAATGAAGCGCCTGAAAGTACCCACAGTCACATGTCCGGGAGGCAAGCGATACTCGGTAAGTACCCAATGAGAAAGTAATTCGAACCAGCCTGGTTCGAATTACTTCAGTCGACCTCCCTTCCCATAATTCGAACCAACCTGGTTCGATTTATTACACTTGACTAATCTCCACATAATTCGAACTCAACCGGTTCGAATTACATGCTCTCCTGGTTCGAACCTGACCGGTTCGAATTATTCACATTTTTTTAGTGGTAGTTCGAACCAATGTGGTTCGAATTACTTGCTAATAGAGTTCGAACCTTGTTGGTTCGATTTATATAAAAATGCCTCTTGGCTTATTGCTGAAACAAATTTCTGTTTGGCGTATTTTGGTTAAACTTTTCTGCATGTGGCTTAATATGGTTTTTTGCCCTATTTCAAGGGTTGATTATATACCATTTTAGTTTGATTAAAGTGCAATTTATGCTTCTTGGCCAATGGACAAATTTCACACATATGTTGCAAAGAAGAACTAGAATTTGAGATAGGAATTAAGCATTTACTCATTACTGTATACACAGTTTTCGTGACACAGTGACCAAGTCTTTTGTGCCATAGAACAATATTATTATTCTCATTACATGTGGTATTGAAAGAAATAAATTTAGGTAAACTAGTACCTAAGTTCGTAATTACAGGAGCAGTACAAGAATGAGTAGAAACGACATGTAAATCAGAAGCAACAGTAGAAGGAAAATCAGAGGTGCATAATAGAGCAGATTTCATAGAAACAGATTTAGAGACCTTGAGGTTGTCAAAAGAATAAATTCCATTTCTAGTACGGCTTGTCGGAGATAATCTTGTTAGCCTAATCATGAATAACACAATAATCAAGGCAAAATTCACAGAAAACTCCATTTTCAGCAGCAAACTGTGACACACTTAGCAAATTTTGTGTGATTTGAGGGACATGAAGCAAGGTTTTTAAATGTAAAGTGACATTAGCATATTTATCATATAAAATTGAAGAACCATAGTTCTTGATTGTAATACCTATACCATTACCTATAAAGACTTGATCTGAATCAATGCTATTTGTAGTGGAAGAAAGCAGGTTGGAAGGATCTGGTGTCAGATGATGGCTTACCTCAGAATCTACAAGCCATGATGCTTCACTCAATGGTGAGGATGGAGCAGTCAGATAGGCAATGGGTTGATGAAAGGTGGCTGGAGGTAGTGGTGGTTGTGTATTCAAATAGTGAATTTGTTGTTGTGCAGAATTGTTTCCAGAATTGGGGTTGAAAGAGTGATCAAATCTGTGGTAATAATTTCACACCACATGACCTAATTTTCCACATAATTTACACTGCATTCAGGAATTATTGTTGTTATTATAGCCAAAACATCCTCCGCCATGACCATTTCTTACACCACGGCCATGCCTATTAGAATTGCCACGAGCATAGTCAAAATTTGATGGTGAATTATGAACATAGTAAGCTACTGGCAAGCTAGTTTCTGATTTCTTGAATCGCTTAAGCATCTCCTCATAAGAGAGAAGAAATGCCTCAGCCTCAACTACTCGAAAGAATTCTCTCTTTGCTGTGATTGAAGAGATATACACTGTATATTCCTTTAAGAGGCTATCTATGATAGCTTGAAGATGATCATCTTTTGGTACTTTATATCCCACAGCAAACAAAGAATCTACAATCTTGCGAATCTTGGCAAGGAAGTCAGTGGCTGATCTAGTTTTCTTACATGATCTGAGTTGGCTTTGTACACGGGCAGAGGAAGTAGCTTGAAAATATTCATCAATTTTAATTTGTCTCATACTTCCTGAAATTGTATTATTTTGTTCTTGAAGTAGTTGGTCATTGAAGCGGCAAGCTAGGTTGTGAGAGTCTTATCTCGCTGGCGCCAATTCTTGAATTCTTCTATTTCTGTGATGGTCTTCTTTGCAGTATCAAATGCAAATTATTTTGGAAATTTTGTTAGATTAAGGTGACTTTCAAGACCCAGACTCTCAATGGTAAGAATAGTAAGTAGAGTAGTTATCATCGTTGAGCTTTTTAACAATGGATGAAAAGGTTCTCTTTGTTGAATCAGAAAGTATAATTTCATGGTTAAAAGTAAAAAAAAATGGTTCTAGATACTATAAAAGATGCAATAAAGATAAAAAAGATAGCATCATAGATTAAGAAATAAGCTGTGAAAAAATGCAAAAAAAGGTTAAAAACAGAATTAAATATTTGTTAAAGAAAAAAATAAAATTGAGCTGAATGAAAATTAGTATATTTCACATTGTAAAATGAGCAATATATATATATAGGGCAAATGGCAGTATTAAGCCAGTTTGATTGAGATATTACACAATTCTACCAAAGGTAAAAACGTTACAAAGTTCTACCAACAGCACATTTCTATATAATTTGAATTAGAGCCACTCGAATTACACATACATAGTAATTCAAATAACCCTGACTCGAATTACACACACACACACTAACTCACACTAATTCGAAACAGCTCCATTCGAACTAGCCATTTTGTCGTCCCATAGTAATTCGAAGCAGGCTGTTTCGAATTACTCCCTGTTTTTTCTATATAAAGAGTTCGAACTAACATCATTCGATCCACTATTCCAAATTCATGCCCCACCAAATCCCAGAGAAAATGACCCATTACGACTCCAACAAAGACTTGAGCAGAATATTTAGCCGATGGGGGATAATCCAGACCGACTTTATCGTTTGGATGGAGTAGCTCATATAGCTGGTGTTATCAATGAAGAGGTTAGTACGAACTTGTTCTTTTAAAATAGGAGTGAATAAGTTATTTTTTTATATATATTTTTACCTTTGGTGTGTTAGAATGGTAGTCATTATGTACCGTTGCAAAGTTAGATAGGAGTGCCATACAAGTGGTTTTGTTAGTGGTTTTGGAAGTGAATGATTTTATTGATTTTGTTAGTGGTTTTGTTAGTGAATGATGTTAGCGAATGATGTTAGTGGTTTTGAAAGTGAATGATGTTAGTGATTTTGTTAGTGGTTTTGATAGTGAATGATGTTAGTGGTTTTGTTAGTGAATGATGTTAGTGATTTTGTTAGTGAATGATGTTAGCGAATGATGTTAGTGGTTTTGTTAGTGGTTTTGTTAGTGAATGATGTTTTATTAGTGAATGATGTTAGTGGTTTCTATATTCTAGTACATTATGTTTGCAGCCCCAGCGATGTATTTCGAGCATGCGACTACAGCAGGGTATGCGTCTGGACGAGAGGTACGTTCCGTACTTACAAATGGCCGGCTTGTACCATATTGCGAGGCTGAACGAGAGATGGTTTAGGCTGGATGAGCCCCTAATTAGTGTGTTCATGGAGCGCTGGCGTCCGGAGACGCACACGTTCCATATGCCGTTCGGGGAGTGCACTATTACATTGCAGGACGTGGCGTACCAGTTAAGACTTTCGATTGATGAGCATTATGTTAGTAGTTGCCTGACAGATTTTCAGACGTATATCAAGGGTGGTCGGCCAGCTTGGGTGTGGTTCCAGGAGTTGCTTGGTGTGGTACCTCCTGCGAATCAAATCCAGAAGTTTGCAGTGAACTGCAGGTGGTTCAAGGAGACATTTAGAGAGCTTCCTGAGAAAGCCGATGAGCCCACTGTTAGGAGGTATACCCGGGCCTATATCATGATGCTGTTAGGGACTCAGCTATTTGCCGATAAGTCCGGCAACCGCATTCACATTAGATGGCTCCCATACGTAGCTAGGCTTGCGGACATGGGTAGGTACAGTTGGGGATCAGCTGCTCTCTCGTGGTTATACCGGTGCATGTGCCGCATGGCGAACAGACACGTTGTGAAGTTAGCCGGACCGTTACAGCTACTTCAGTCATGGATCTTCTGGCAGTTTCCTGGATTTAGACCTGCTGGATATGATACGTTCAGCTGGCCCTTGTCCGAATCTCCTACCCTCATCCCGATGCTGAGTCCACAATGAATAGTTAATTCTGTTAGCCCAGTCACACATGGCAGGGTCTTCAGACCACAGAATATCAAACCAGTAATCGAATTCCACCTCAGTCTTAGCATATGCTGCATTCACAAGAAGCCTCCTTGCATCCTTACCCTTAAAGGTGAGGGCAAAATTTGCGGCCACATGTCGAATACAGAATGCACAGTATGCAGCAGGTGGTAGTCAACCTCTGTCAGGGGCCTCAAGTGCAGCCTTGATACCGTTGTACCTATCCGATATCACCAGGATACCCGGTTGCGGGGTCACGTACTGGCGGAGATGGGATAGAAAAAACGACCAGGACTTCGCATTCTCACCCTCCACGAGTGCAAATGCAACATGTAGTATGTTGGAGTTTCTGTCTTGTGCAATCGCAACGAGCAACGGACCCCCGTATTTACCGTACAGGTGGGTCCATCAATATTCACCAACGGCTTGCAATGCCGGAATGCCTCAATACATGGGGGAACGTCCAGAAACAGGACTCGTCCTCAACACAGCAACACTACTAGGCATCGTCAGCTGCACACCTAAGACCCATCGTAGCAGCTCGTTGTATGACTCATCCCAATCTCCATAAATATGGGCGACGGCCTTCTGCTTGGCCAACCAAACCCTCCTATAAGTCGGCCTGAACCTAAAGTGTGCCTCCGTCGCATTCAGCAGTACCTTGATACAGACGGATGCATCAGCTCTAACCATTGGCATGATGAAGGCCGAGATCACATGATAATCAAGACTCCTGTGATCGCTCGAGATCGACGTCGCGAGACAAGTATGAAGTCCATTGTACTGTTTTACCTCCCAAATATCCTTGCGTTGCCGGAGACTTAGCCTAATCAACCATGTGCACCCGTTCCCAAACTTAGAACACTTCCCAACATACCTGCGATAATCGAACTCCACCACTTTATACTGTACCCCGCGTCGGATGCTATACGTCTTCACGCTTAACACAACCTCCTCTTTATCCTAAAACTGCTGACCAACCTGAAACTCTGTAAGACCTCCACTACCCTGGGTATCTCTAGCACCAAATCCAGTGGGTTCCGCAGGAACCCCCTCCTGTCTCATGGCATCCAAGTTCAAAGATGAGAAGTGCGGAGGGTACTGCTGAGTCCCAGAGCTAGAACCACCGCCAGCCCCAGCTGGATTACTCGCTGCAATGTCATCGCCATCATCATCCAGCAATGCATCACCAATCTCAGCCGGTGCACTACACTGTAAAGAAATCGGCACCCTCTCCACGATACCAACCTCTCCGCCACCACTGCAGTTGAGATCAATGGCGAACGACGGGGACGTGATAGGCTTGTCCCGAGGTGCATTCACAAGCACGGACAAAGATGCACCAACGGGCCTCGAGCTAGAACCGGCTACCGTGCCTAGAGTTTGGGTATTCCGGTTCGAACCTCCCAAACTAGATACCACATCAACCAACTTTGCCAACAGCTCAGGTGTCCTGACCTCGGAAAACTGCCGACGACAATGGAACAGGACCTGCAAATCCTCGTCACTCCCTATACCAAAAGAATCGTACTTCACATTATCTCTAAGCACTGAGATCGGAATGCGATAGAATAACTTCTGAATCCGTTTCACACCTTGCAACCCAAGTTTCTGTATTATAAAATTCAAGAAGTCATCGAATCTCGTCGTAGGTCTCATAAAAATACTCAGGTGATCTTTATCAGTGAACTTCACACCAAAGCGTGTTTTTCTCTTAATCGACCCTCTATAATGCACCAACACTACAAAGCTCTCCTTACTAGCCATTTTGTCTCACTCAAATGAACTCAGTTCATGTTCACACCATATTTATACACGTTTGGGGCTTCCTAATTCGAAACAGCTAATTTCTTTCGAATTACATATACATAATTCGAATCAACAAGATTCGAACTATAACTCGAATTGTTCACCATATAATTCGAATCAGGTTGATTCGAACTGCCCCATTCATGATTCGAATCAGATTGATTCGAATTACCAAGCATGCATACTCCCTCATAATTCGAATAGTCTTGATTCGAATTATTACTGTTTTTAGTTCGAGTGAGATTGATTCGAATTACATAGAGACATGCTTTTGGTTGATCCATTCTCATTTTTCGATTTAACTTAATCATGTAATATCTCATCCAAACTGGCTTAATACTGCTATTTGCCCATATATATATATATATATATGATTTAGAATCTGATTCCTCTTCAAGAATAATCAAGAAAAACAAACTTTAACTAACCAAAATCAAATAACTAATTGAACAAAATTCTGTTAGCTATAGAACTTTGGTAACTGACCTAACTAACTAACTGTGAACTTTTCTTAATAGTTACTTCTGTTTAAAGCATTTTTTTTTTCTAAATATTCATATATGAAAAAGTGCTAAATAGGCTATAACTGTTATAGTGAAAAGAAACACGTGAAAATGAAAATAAATTCTGTGAATGAAGTCCTCTTAAACTATATTATTATCAATCATTAATTGATGCCTGCGGCACCGTACCGCACACAAATATTACTTCCGTTTTTTTTTTTTTCGCATTATTACTACTAATAGTTAGAGGGACATCGTGCCTAGGTTGGGAAATAAATGGTCGGTAAGTAATTATTGTATATGAAAATATTGCTAACATATATGTAGAAGAATGATAGTTTGGAACATGAATATTTGAACGTAAGTTTTTTTTTTTTTACCAAACATAGAAGACTCCGCAACCTTTTAATTGAGTATGGAGAGATTATGTCATTTGAGTTATAATTCATTGGCATATT
>NC_029787.2:18661448-18662695 GCF_000816755.2 Arachis ipaensis
TTCACCAACAAGTATTAGGTATGTTGTCCTGACTCCTGAAAAAATTTATTTAATAGAAAGTGTAACTATTTTAATTTTTCTATGCATTGACCGAATATATCAGAAAATAAAGAAAAGTTAATTTTTATTCTCTTAACGAACACTTCTAAAACATTTTTTAGCTAAATCTACTTCATTGTTGCACTAATTTTATTTTTGTTAATCATTAATAATAGCCTACTCGACCTTAGCTTGAGCCTACTAATCGAAATATGAATATTCTAAAATGGAGAAATATATAAAGTGATAAAATGAAAAATAAAGTAATAAAATATATATTCATATTTAAATACCCTATATAAAAGATATATATCTAATCCTACTATCACATATATACAAATTAGTGGTTAAATGAACCAACATGCGGATCAGAATCTGAAAACCGAACACTGACTAAAATACATTATCCTCCTATATATATATTCATTCAATATCTGAGTGAACAGAGATTTTTCTTTGTGGCAAGGGGTTCGTTCAAGGTTTTCCCGTGAACCCATATAATCAAACAACGACAAACTGATCCTTCTACCTACATAATAATAACTCAATCAAATCATTGACTTCATGAAATACTCGTACTTGTATAGTAATAATGAATTTGAATTATATATATTCCTTGAATTCGGTGGATCAATTATACTCGATTCAATACTATATATACATCTTACTTTTATTTATTTTTCTATCATCATCATCACACATTTCTGTGAGAGATCAGAATAATTAATTATATATGGGATTGATTCCGGGAAGGGCCGGGGAAGAAAAAAGCTTATGGTGGAAATTAAAGTATGTATATGTGAGCTTGATTTTTATTATAATATATATAAGCTTTTAATTAGGATCATACGATTTTTTATATATGGATCCACGTTCATGATTGTGTTGGATAACCAGCATATAGATTATGTCCGCTATCATGCAACTTGTAACCTTTAATGAATTACTAAAGTTGGAATACTATTTTTAGGGATGAATGCGGATCGAATTGGATATAACCAAAATTTCGATTTGATCCGCACTAAAATTATCAGATCAAATCCAATATCCGCGATTTTTAAATTTGGATCCAATCTGATCTGATCTACATATTTGTGGATTAGATAAGATCGGATTGACTCTCGGATATATTCGCAAAACATATAAATATTTTAGAAAGGTTATTTTTATTAAAAAAATTAATAAAATTTTTTTTCTATTTTTTAAAC
>NC_029787.2:18663287-18665776 GCF_000816755.2 Arachis ipaensis
GTTTACTCTAAAAATATTATTAAAAGTAAAGTATATTTTTTGTCCCTGAAGTTTGACAAAAATTTTAAAAATATCCCTAAGTTTTATTTTATTTTAATTTTATCCTAAATTTTTTTTATTTGCATCAAATATACTCCTAATGGCTAATTTTCTAAAAAATTTAAGACCAATTCAACAACAATTTTATAAGAACAACCCTCAACACAAGCAAATCAAACATAATTTTCATGCATTATTGTTATATTGGTCTTCAATTTTTTGAAAATTTAGTCGTTGAGGGTATATTTGATGCAAATCAAAAATTTTTGGGACATAAAATTTAAGGGTATTTTTGAAACTTTTTTCAAATTAAACTTTATGGACAAAAAATATACTTTACCCTATTATTAAATATACTTTTTTTAAATAATAAAAATAAAATAATACAAGATATATATATATATGATAATTATTAGTTGAAATAAAATATAAAAAAAATATTTATTTATTTATTTATTTATTTTTGCGGATCTGCAGATATGTGGATCGGATATGCGAATGAATACCTACATAAAATCTGCAATCCGATCCTATTAGTGTGCGGATCGGATTCAATCCGATAGCCTTACGGATCAAATCAATATCCATAATTTTCGGATTAGATTCGGATAAATACCACGGATATACAGATCGAATATGATCCATAAACACCCCCTAACTATTTTATTAATGATGGTAAGAATTACATGTGATAAGTGTCTTAAAAACCCGTATTTAATACTTAAATATTAATAACGTTTTCTAGGACACTTATAAGTAAGAGGACCTCTTGATCTTAATGAAAAAATAGAAAAAAAAATCTACAAATACTTATATCAAAATGAAATTATGGAAGTACTATGATATATATTACAGAGTAAATATTTTTTTTTTTTGAGTATTTGTTCGAAGAACAAAGTATTGTTTTATTATTTGAAAATTTTAATTCCCAAAACCATTATTTAAAAAACAAGTTTGAGTGGCCTTTATTATTGATCTAAATATTTCTGATACATTTGTAGATTATTGTTTATAAGGACCGATTAAATTTATTACTTAGATAATTTAAAATTGATTGAAAATTTTTAAATTATGGAAAGACACTTTCCCTTTTTGATAAATGACCAAAAACCAGCGAAATTAAAAGAATATTTACTCCATGTAATAACATAACAATCAAGTAACTAACTCGAATTAGTTAAGTGGTCATCAATTTACTCATTTGTTTAAATAATTGTTAAAAGTTTGAATTTCGTCTTATTATTAATTCATTAGCCAACAATATATCCTTACATAAAATTTAGATTCGTGACAAATTAATTTTTTATTTATCAGACTAAAAAATACCGTAAACAAAAAAAATGATCAATGACGATGGTGATATATATATATATAATCCGCATTCTCTCTATTTTTTTTTTTTTTTTACCATAATTCTCTTTATTAACATGGTCCAATTCACATGCATGCATAAAAAGTCCTAAGATCGAGAGATACAGATCATATATTTTTGGGTTAATTAAAGGCAGAAGTTTGCATGTGACAAAGACCATACGAAAGGGTTGACAAAACCACAACCCTAAAAAGAGGGAACAATAATATAATGAGGATGAGATTAGTCCATGTATAAGGTCAGAATTTTTAACCTTTTTCCCTTAGCATTATGAAAAACCGAACCCATTTGTCAGGTCAAAGTGGACCCATCTGACAACATGTGAGGCCCATATATATATGTCAAACAAGCTTAGCTTTAAGGATTGAAGAGTTTCTTATCCAACTATAGGTTAATACTTAATATAAAGCTGATGACATTTCATTATTGTAGTATTATATCCTAATGATTTTTTTCATCACTACTGATGTTCTTTTCATTTGTAAAGTTAAATATAATTATTCACGAAAATAAACTATAATCTGATTATATTTTTTTTATAATATCACACGACACATAATTTTTGTATTGTATATTTATATAAACTTATAAAAAAAGAATAGCATTATCAAAATTGGAATGAAAATATCTATTTTTTATTTATGTTATCAAGGTGTTTAAAAATTATGAGACATGACTAACAATTTTGTAATCAGTATATTATATATAGTTAACATAAGAAAAATTAATTTTGGATCTTACTATTTATTGGAAAAGTAACGTTAAGATAAAACTAATTGTCCCTCTTTAATACGAACCGACCTTAGCTCAGTTGGTAGAGCGGAGGACTGTAGTGGGAAATTCACAGATAATCCTTAGGTCGCTGGTTCGAATCCGGCAGGTCGGACTTTTTATTTTTGATTATAAATGATTCTATGTAAATACTTGTATGTCTTTTATTTCAATTATTCGTTTATAGATGTTTTATTTCAACTATTTGTTTATAGATGTTCACGTACGTTTATATATTTTCAGTTGTTTTCACATGATGAAAAGCTGCTAGCAGAAAAAAAAAATTCATTTTATAATCAAACCTTAG
>NC_029787.2:18666817-18667758 GCF_000816755.2 Arachis ipaensis
CAAGTCCAACAAATGAAATTTTCTCTGAAAGAATAATAGTCTAGTTGGGGTGTGTCTCATCCAGAGTAATCGTCATTTTTTTTTCCCCTTCACAAAGTGATGTATTGTTATACTAATTAACAATTTTTCCTATTTATTTCCTTCCTGATTATTAAACGTCTTCTTTCCTTTCCAGATCTCTTGATAGATGCTTATTGTAGTTGAAATACAGCTGAAACTCCTTTATTATTTCATTTGTTGTTATCACGTCATTTAGTATTTTGTTAATTTACTGTTTCATTAAATTTTGCTATTATTTCCTTATACATAATTGGATAAATATACTTCTATCAGTAAAATTTTCTACTGTAACACCCTTCTAAAAGAAGTGTCTGTGCTTGTGTATGATGTTTCCAGAAAATTGATAACAATAAAAAAAATCCTGCATTCATAGATAAAAAAAATCTTAAATAGAGGATATTTTCACTAATTAATTAATAAAATAATTAATTTTCATTCTCTTAGGATTTCATTACTTGTCATAAATTTGAAGACTTAATTGTGATCGAATTCTATCCTAAGAATAACATTGCAATTGTTAACAAACACTGATACTTCAGGATGATTAGCTCTAAATGCATCCCTAACAAGTTTAAATTCATACTCAATGTAATTCTAGAAACAATCAAGTGGTAACACTGTAAGTGTATATAGATGAACATTTTTAAAACTGCTAAGTTGTTGATGACAGCTCAGTAGTTAGTTACACTCAATTAGTTACACACACTCTCAATTAGTTACACTCACTCAATTATCTGTAACCACTTACTTAAGGCACATTTACACTCTATAAGTAGCTGCAGTGTAACTCACTGAATCACTTTTTCTTTCCTTCTTTCAATACAACCATTTTTCAACAGCATCTTCTCCAACCCTCTCTCTCTCTCTCTCTCTCTCTCTCT
>NC_029787.2:18671237-18676751 GCF_000816755.2 Arachis ipaensis
TCCCTCTCTCTCTCTCTCTCTCTCTCTCTCTCTCTCTCTCTCTCTCTCTCTCTCTGAATGTTCTCTTCTTTCTTCCTTCTTATCCAAGAATCTGACACCTCACATGGTATTAGAGCTTTTTTGGTTCTGATCCATGGAACAAATCGTCACTTCCGCACCATAAAATCGCTCAGCTGTATCGATGGCTTCAATCACAAATTTTCCTGCAACAATCAAGTTAGATGAAGACAATTACAAAGTTTGGAAGCGTCAGGCCCTAGCTTGCATCAAAGCAAATCGACTGCAAAGTCACATCACAGCAAGTTCAATGCCGAAGAAGCACAACTCAGTGGAAGATCAAGCAGCAAAAAAAGTGTCGCAAGAATTTGAGGATTGGGAGCAAAGAGACGAATGTCTTGTAGCTTGGATGATGTCTGCTATGGATAAATTTTTTGTGAACAAAGCTGTTGAATATGAATATGCGTATGAAATTTGGGAAGTTCTTGAAGAGCATTTCACAGCCAGGATGAAATCCAAGATCAAGTTGCTAAAAGCTCAGCTAAAAACAATCAAAAAACATGGTTCATCAGCCTCAGAGTACATTACAAAGATTAATAAGATAGCAAATTCTCTTTCTGCTCTTAGAGCTCCGTTGACAAAGGAAGAACACTTTGAAAGTACACTTGGAGGGCTAGATGAAGAATTCAGTGCCTTCATTACCATGGTTAATGCAAGATCCGATCATATGTCCATCAATGAACTAGAATCACAACTACTAGCACAGGAAGAGGTAAATGACAGATTCCGCAAAGCAGACCTAAACATGGTGCATGCAAACTTAATGCACAAGAAACCAGATGCAAACAAAGAAGAAGTGGAGTACCAACCTGAAGCAACCTATAAAAGTTATTCAAGAGACTATGGCAGAGGACAAAATGGTCAAAGAGGCAGAGGAAAAAGCTTCTTCAGAGGAAGAAGATCGTGGTGGCAAAATGGCAGACCCCAATGTCAACTATGTGGGAGGACAGGCCATACAGTGTGGCAATGCTACCGGAGGTTCAACCAGCATTACCAGAATCCACAACTCCAGTACCCAAATAATGGATTTCACCAACAAATTCTGAGCCTCTATCAACCCCAAAATCCACAAACATACAGATCACTAAACCAACAAACCCAGCAAATAAGCCAAAACCCCCAAGCACTTCTTACTGTTTCAGGCACAAACTCAGATCTAGGATGGTATCCCACTCAGGAGCCTCCCTTCACATCACCTTCAACCAGATGAACTTGATCAATAGCTCAAAATATCAGGGACCTGAATAGGAGGTAATGGAAAAAGTATGAGTATTACTAATATTGGAAGGTCTATCATTCATGCTTTTATGTCAAACAAGTTTTTCAAACTCAAGAATTTGCTTCATGTCCCCACAATTTCAAAAAATCTAGTCAGTGTATCAAAGTTTGCATTAGATAATGGGGTGTTTTTTGAGTTCTAGTCTTACTTATGTGCCGTAAAATACCAGGAATCCAAGAAGATTCTATTCTATGGCAGGCATAGGAATGGATTGTATAGATTTGACAATATTCAAATTCAAAGGCCAATCTGAAAAGTTGAAAAAGAAAAAATCACCAATGCTAAAAAGAGCATTTGTGAAAATGTTAGTGTCAAAAGCTTAGCAAATTAAAAAGAGAAAGAACAAGAAGTTTGGTATCACAAACCAAAAGAAAAAGAAGAAAAGCTAGTAGTGCAACAAGTAGTAGTGTAGTAAGTACTAGTAGTGCAAGAAGTGAAAATAAGAATGCATGCTGTAATTCCTCAAAAGAGAAGAAAGCAATAAATAGCAGCAGTAGTGTAACTAGCATAGCAACAAGAGCAACAAGCACCAGTAGTGTAAGTAGTGGAAATAAGAATTCCTGTAGAGACACAAATGTAAATACAAACTTTGATGCAATTTCTTCTCAATTCAATAAAATTCCTCTTTCAAGCACTCATGCTCATACTGTCAACATTCTCTCTTTAAACTATACTGCTGCAACTTCAAATAATTGTGCATCTGATTCTGGCACCATAACAAATAATGGTTGTGGTATTACAACTCTAAACAACCCTGCATATGATTCTTGTGTTATGATGACCAACTCAAAGGCTACAATAAATACCTCTGTTAACAACCTAACTAGTCCCTTCAATCATAATTCACCAAACACCAGCACCACCTCTCCAACTACCAAAATCACAGCACCAACTGCACACACCAACACCACTAACACCTTAGACTTTTGGCACAATCGGCTTGGCCACCCCTCCACCAAAATCACTAAAACTGTTCTAGCCAAACTTAATATTTACCCACCTCAAACCACTACCTCTACCACTATAACATATGAACCTTACTGCACAAACAAAATACACCAACTCCTATTCCCTCATTCACAAACACAGCATACCAAACCCTTAGAACTCATCTACTCAGATCTTTGGGGGCCTTCTCTAATTTCCAGTAGGTCTGGCTATAGATACTATGCATGCTTCATAGATGCATATAGTCGATACACATGCACTTACATGCTCAAAACAAAGTCCCAAATCTTCTCAGCCTTTTTCCAATTTAAAGTCATGATTGAGAACAAAAATGGCCACAAAATAAAATCCCCGCAAATAGATAATGGTAGAAAATACCTTTCCAAACCCTTCAACCAGTTCTTTACAAACCAAGGAATCTGACATCGCCTCACTTGTCCACACACACACCAACAAAATGGGTGCGTTGAACGCAAACACAGGCACCCAACTGAAACTTACCTCACTCTACTGTCTCAAGCCTCACTACCTCTCTCCTTTTGGGATGAAGCTGTCCTCACTGCAACCTTCTTGATAAATCGCTTACCAACCCAAGTTTTCAACCTCAAAACTTGCCTAGAAACCCTCTTCAACACCATGCCAGATTACCTTCACCTAAAATCCTTTGGCTGCACATGTTACCCTCTGCTAAAATTTTATAACACTCACAAATTTGACCATAAATCCCAAAAGTGCATCTTTATAGGTTATAGCTCAGATAAAAAAAGGCTACAAATGCCTATCTCCATTTGGTAGGGTCTATATGTCTAGAAATGTGATTTTTTGGGAGCATGAGTTCCCTTACCCAACTCTGTTCCACACCTCATCACCAACATCAACCAGGCTAGCCCTTAACCCACCCTCAACCTTTACATTCTATCAACATCCTCACCTTCAACCCCCACCTATCACCTCTCCCTCACCCACATGATTAGACATACATGATACACCTTCCACTAATATCAATGCTATATCTAATTCATTACTGAATGCATCTGTTAAAGTCACTAATATCGACACTTCTACTAACACTGTTGACACTGTAGATTCCTATGATACTGTATCTTCGCAGGTAGCAATTGAACCTGGTAGTCAATCAGCAGAGGCTGTGTCTTCACCACCCATCCTTCAGAACCATCATGCAATGCAAACACGAAGCAAAAATGGCATCTACAAGTCAAAAGTATATAATGCTACCTTAGCCACAACCAACATCGAATGTGCGGACCAGTGCCTCCTGAGGTCTATAGAACAAGCCCTTGCTACCCCACACTAGAGAGAAGCCATGGAAGAAAAATACTCGGTCTTGCTAAAGAACAACACCTGGCGCTTAGTTGATCCTCCAACCCACTCAACTCTTATTGGTTGTAAGTGGGTATTTAAAGTAAAAAAGAATCCAGATGGTAGCATCCAAAAGTACGAGGCAAGGCTTGTAGCAAAGGGTTTTCACTAAAAACAAGGAATCGATTATGATCAAATATTCAGCCCTGTAGTGAGACTTGCAATGGTTCGGACCATGCTTAGCATTGCACTTGCAAAGGAGTGGAAAATTCATCAATTTGACTTCAACAATGCATTCTTAAATGATGATCTCTTTGAAGATGTATTCATGCAACGGCTAGAGGGTTTTGTGTCTCCCAACAACTAACAAGTGTGCAAGCTCTAAAGATTGCTCTATGGACTCAAACAAGCCCCAAGGGCATGGTTCACAAAGTTAAGTGCTGCTATCCACCAGTTCAGTTTCACAAGCACGAAATCTGATGTATTCCTTTTCACCAGATTCACAACAACCTCAGCCACCTACATCCTTGTTTACGTAGATGATATACTGGTCACTGGTATCTCTGAAAGTGAGATCACAACCCTTATGACACAACAACACAACACTTTTTCATTGAAAGATCTTGGTGAAATGCACTACTTCCTTGGGATTGAAGTCAGCTCAAGCTCCACAGGGACGATCACATTGAAACAAATCAAATACATCAAAGAATTGCTAAAGAAAGATGATATGATCAATGCTAAACCCGTGCCAACCCCATGACCTCATCACTAAAGCTCTCTAACTTTGGTGACACCACATTCAACAATCTTACGTTGTATCGATCTATTGTTTGTGGCATTCAATATGCCACAATCACCAAACCAAAAATCTCCTTCTCAGTGAATAAAGTGGCTCAATTTCTTCACTCTCCATTGGAATCACATTGGAAAGCTATCAAACGAATTCTCAGGTACCTTTCAGGCACTATACAGCACGGCTTGAGGTTCAGTAAATTCACCAATTTTAGAATATATGGATTCTGTGACTCTGACTGGACCAGTGATGTTGATGACCGAAAGTTAACAAATGGCTATGCTATTTACTTAGGTTCGAATCTGGTATCTTAGGCTAGCAGAAAACAAACTGCAGCGTCAAAAAGCAACACTGAAGTAGAATTTATAGGAATTTCATATGCTGTCACTGAAATTGTTTGGTTGCAAAATCTCCTAGTTGAACTCAAATTTCCTGCTCTACCAAACCTATAGTCTATTGTGATAATCAGAATGCTGTTCTATTGTCAGCCAACCCAATTCTGCATAATAAGTCCAAATATTTTGCACTAAGTCAATCCTTTGTTAGAGAATTTGTCACCATAAAAGAGATCTTTGTTCAACACATTCCAGCATAGGATCAGCTGGCAGACACATTGTCAAAGCCTCTCTCAGCAACAGCTTTCCTCAAGTTTAGGGACTTGTTAAGAGTATTTGAAGTAGAACCCTGATGTAAAGGCCCTTGGTTTCAGGGGGCATGTAAGTGTATATAAATGAACACTTCCAAAACTGTTAAGTTGTTGATAGCAGCTCAGCAGTTAGTTACACACTCTCAATTAGTTATACTCACTCAACTATCTGTAACTACTTACTCAAGGCACATTTACACTCTATAAGTAGCTGCAATATAACTCACTGAATCACTTTTTTTTCTTCTTTTAATACAATTGTTTCTCAACAGCATTTTCTCTAACTTTCTTCTCTCTCTCGCTCTGAGTGTTCTCTTCTTTCTTCTTTCTTATCCAAGAATCTGATACTTTACAAACACACAACTTGACTGTTGTAACCCCTGTAATAAATCACCATAGTACATGATTACTTGTCATAACAAAATTAACAATAAAGTTATAAATAAAACTTATTTTGGACATTTAAAA
>NC_029787.2:18677482-18678196 GCF_000816755.2 Arachis ipaensis
GAATTATTTTATCTTATGGTAAATTTTTTTAATCTTAATTCTCTTATAATAATATTTGTTAAAAAATATTAAAAGTTTGAATGAAAATAATAAAATAATTAATTTATCTAATGAGAATAATTCTTAAAATTTTTATAATAATAAAAATTTGTTAATAATTAAAATATTCCATCTAAAATTCATTGGTACTGATTTAAACATTTAGTTATTTATTCAGTGTTTTATAATCTCACACCAAATTTAGTCATGCCTAGAGTAATATTTTAATTTATAATCCATTCTTAATAAATATATAGCAACTACGCCACGTTGGCAAAAATATCTCCAATAAATCAATAATGCATCATAGGAGATGTCCTAATATCTTTCTATTTAAATTCATTTGGTAGGTGATTCAGTAATAACTAATTTTTTAACTGTCTACTAGAATTGTTAACTTAGCTCTAACTAACTGTTTATACTGAGTGCCTAACAGTGATTTGATAAGACATGCATAAAATGAATCATTTCCTGTACATAGCAAATAATTTGGGAGGAACTTTTCATTCACAAAAAATTGATCAAACAAATTAATATCATATTTCAAAGAAAAGAAAAAGTGGAAAGTCAATTTAGAAACAAGTTTAATTTATTCAAATTCTGATCAGACAGAAGATCACAAAAGCTGTGGTTTAAAAGTGATACACATATTAAAAAAAATATTTCAATAATTAC
>NC_029787.2:18678598-18683526 GCF_000816755.2 Arachis ipaensis
GGTGGTACTGGTTTTTGTTTTTTCCTTTCTATCAAGAATCGGTTTTTTTTTTTTTTTTTTTCTTTTTATGGTGTCAAGTTAAGTCGACTGTTTATCACTACGGTCAAGGTCCTGGCTTTTTTTTTTGGGAACATGGAGCTTAGACTTTTTAAAGTTTTCACTTCGTTTGCATTATGTTTTTTATTATTATTATTTAATTATAGTTATATAAATTTATAAATTTAAATTTCATATAAAGTACAGGCAGTTGAGTGTAAAAAATAACTGATTAAAAATATATTATGTTTTTTATAATATTGAGTCATCAATTTCTTAAATATTCATAATATTAAGCTTCCTTAGTTGAAATTGACTTTAATACTCTCGTTCTATTTTTTTTTAACATCTTTCTTTTTTTAAACTTAGTTTGTTAATTTTAAGTGAATTGAGAACTATCTAGTAACTCTGGAATTGTGGTGCTATATATGGGCTGATTTTGGTAAGGCATTTGTTGGGTTTGAGAGCAAAGCTAGTTTCTTAACCAAAAAGAAAACTTGAAGACGATCCAAACCCCATGATTTAAAGGCTCCTGTCGTTTTTCACTTTTTCTCTTGTTAAAACAAAATCCAGATTCTTACTCTTAACTAGATGAACAAGTTAATTTTTCAATCAAGTCTTTTTTACCCCAAAAAATAGGACACATTCTTCTACTATTATAAGGAACTTTTATGTAATTTTGTTATAATTTGTGTGTTGCTTTCAAATGATTTGTGTTAGTTTTTCGGTTGTTTCTACATAATTTCTACTTTAATTTCATAAAACTTTATTTCATATGAATTATGTTAAGATTTAAAAATAGATATACATTTTACATATTAAAGAAGAAGAAAAAGAAAAAAATGATGCGCAAAGGAGTAGAAGAAAAAAGAAAGAAAAAAAAAGAAAAAAGAAAACCTGCTAAGAAGAAGAGAAGAAGAACAAAGAATGGAGAGGTAAAAAAAAAGAGTAACTTTTTAAAAATTTAACTATAAAATTATTTGTTTACTTAGTATTTATCAAAATCTCCTTAATCTTGTTGTCTATTAAAACAAAAATCTCGAATCTTTATATGCAACTTAAATTCCATATGTTATTTAAGTTAAATAGATATACAAAAATTCTCCATAAACAACAAATAACTATATCTATATCTATATATATATAACCATCGAATTTTAAGAATCTATGGATACCCAAAAGTAAGTTGTTGGTGAGGTAATATATTAACTTCCTTATTTGGATGAGGTACACTCTACTGACACTAGGTAGTAGGGGTGTTTACGGTGCGGTTTAATTTGGTTTTAAGGGAAAAAGTCATTCGATCCAAACGTTTAATTTATGTGCGGTGCGGTTTGGATTGGATGAACTTTTTTTGAAAATCCGATTCGATTCAATCGGATCCGATCCGATTACAAGCGGTTTGGATCAGTTTGGATTTACGGTTTTTTAAATAAAAAAATTAAATACATATAACAAGTTTTAACATCAAATTTTAAATAATCAACAATGACATAACAAATCTTAACATATCTTAAAAAGCCAATGATAACATAACAATAGAAATAAAATTATAGGTTAGTTAAAATAAATAAATAAATAATATTTTAAATATAAAATATTTATTAAATAATAATAATACATGAATAATAGAAAAATATATAACAAATTGAACATGTTATAAATATAATTGTAAATATAATAATAAAATAATAATATTATAGCACATTGTGCGGTTTGAATTGGATTGGATCGGTTATGAAAAGTAGATCCGAAATCCGATCCAATCTAGCGGTTTGCAAAAAATAGAATCCAATCAAATCCGAATTAGTGCGATTTTAATCGATTTTCGGTTTGGATTGGATTGGATGAGCGGTTTAATTTAGATCGGTTTGGATTTGAACACCCCTACTAGGTAGTAAGTACAAAGAACGAGTACTTACAAAAAGACACTTGAACACTCAAATTATATTTAAAAAATTTTATACGATGAAGTATATTTCAAAAAAAAAGTTGAACTTACCTATCTTTCTAGTTTTTTCAACTGTTATATTGCGTTTCATATGATGATATTTATTAAGAATCTTCAACTACTGAACATAGGTGATAATACTAAATATTTATCTGTTGCAAGTAACATAAAGAAAATTTGAGTTATAATGAAATTCGAAGTGCAGATGAAGCTGCCAGAAAGAAACGTAGATGAAACTGTCAAAAAAGTGATGAATTGCTGAAAAGATGACAAATTGCTGGAAAACTGTCAAAAAGGTGAGACACTATCAAAAAGATAGCGAACTACCAGAAAACTGTCAAATAGCTAGTGAACTGCAAAGAGTTGACAAACTGTCAAAGGATGGAGAACTATCGAAAGATAACAAAAAACATTTAATTTCTCCAAAACAATAGGCAAATATCCCACAAAGATGAAAAACAGTAAAATCAGAGCGAAGAAAATCATGAAAATGAAAGGTAAAATTGGAAAGAAGACTCCAAAAAACTCATAGATAGGAGACACATAAGCAAGGCTGACTCAGACTTAGTCAAAGTGTGGGTCAACAATGTAGCGGGTTGGACCAAGGCATATGTTACGAGTTGGTTTGGAGCATGTGTAGGTTATAACAGTTGAGATGTTAAGCAAATTATTGGAGAGTCCATATGAAATTTAAAGACTTGATAAGGTGAGATGGAGGCAACCAAAAAGGGGTGGTGCGTGGAGGCTCTCACAGCGTGAGATTGTGTCTATTGGTGGTGTTAAAATATGTCAGAAAGATGACAAAAAAAATAGAAAAGAACGTCATGGATGGAGATGAAGGTGATTGATGGTAGAACCTACGGTGGTGGCAGGTGAAGATAAAGTTTGACTTGTTCAACTCGGGACGAAGCGACAGGAAAAAAGAGCTAATCTTTGGGGTGAGAAAGCATAAAAAATGTGGCAAAAGATAAGAAAAAAGAGGCATGGCAAAAAAGAAGTATATGGTAAAGAAACAATAAAATCTGTGTTCCACAGAAAAAGAGAGAACAACCAAAGTTCTTCAAGGAGAATGCCATGACTTTGATACTATGTTAGAAAGGTAAGAGAGAATAGTAAAAAAAAAATTCGTGTATAATAAGCCAAATACCATTGTCATCCACCGCTCGCGCCTCCATATGCCGCTAGAAACTTCTTGTCTACCTCTAATACTAATAGTCGTGCTTCTTCCAGTCACATTTTGAATTTCTGACATTTTGATCTATCACCAATCATCTCATTCTCTCCATCAAGTCCTTCAGAGTCGAACGAACAAAACTCCACTATTTGTCATCGTTTAACGTGCCAGCATGCGCCACCTAAAGTTGTTGCCGTCGCTCAGGCCACCACCATCTCCATCTCCATCTTCATCATTTTTCAAATCCAATCTGGACTGTTCGTTTTGTATGCTAGATCAATGGTCTAGATCAAGGCCTCCTCTTTTGACCTGGATCCGACCCGCTTCCTTATCTGTGGCTGCTCTTAGAGCATCGGCTAAAAGTGCTACTTTTTTTTTAAAAAAAATTAAACGGGCCACCCGTTTATCCCGCGGGCTAGCCCGTTTAACCCGTCATTTTTTTCGGGTTAATCGGGCTCAGTCTGTTTAGCCCAAAATTTAAACAGGCTTAATTTTAGAGGCAAAGCCTGCCCATTTAAATGAATAAACGGGTTGGCCCGATGGATTTAGCCCATTTTGACGGCCTTTGCTGCTGACGTCACCTTAGACTGAATCAACATGCTGATATAATATCCTATAATAAATATACAGATATACTAAATAATTCTAATAAATATTAATCTTAATATATTCTAACCTAAAAATTTTTAATTTTATTTTAAAATGAACTGGATCTTGGTTGGATTTGTACATTTATATCTGATTTCACCAACTCACTTATATATATTTTTAGGATTTTAGTTAAGGTACCACCTCCAGAATAACACTAACATGACATGTCTATGGATTTTGGATATTGAAGTTTGTTGAGATGTGCTATTTTTTAATCATGGCTATACACCTCTAACACCTTAAGATAAGATTAATGTGAACAAGTTACGCTTAACATTGTAATAATGTTTATAAAATGTTCACTTATTTAAAAAAAATATTTTATAAAAAATACATAAAATTTAAATTTTTAATATATTTAAAATACATTTATTAAAAAATTTTAAAAACTAATAATTTTAAAACGTATCTTGACTAAACTCACATTTTAAAGCCCGCCCTTCGATTAAATAAAATACTAATAATTACTTAACCCCAGAGGACTGAGGGAGAAAAAATGAAGCCAAAAAGCTATAATGTACGGATACGGGATACGACATGATACGAGACACGCCGACACATAAATTTTAAAATCTTACATGATACGGAAACACGCATACATATAAAATATAAAGTATTTTTTAGATAAATTGTAATAATATTTTGATATTTTATTGATATTAAAATATAATTTAAATTTTTTAATTATTTTTAATGTCTTATTTTAATTATATCAAGTATTTAAAATATTTTTTGTTTTAATAAATAATAATATATACTATATCTGAATTTATTTTAAAAATATATGTAAGAATAGACTGGACACGCTGACACGTGATGGTATTTAAGTGTGTTCAGGCGTGTTCGAAGAAAAAATTTTTATTTTTTATTAAGACACGTTAGACACAGCAAACATGCGTATCAAATAAGTGTCAGTTAATATGATGTCCAAAATATATCCAATACGCGGAGACGGCAACTCACAAAAGATCCGTACTTCATAGCCAAAAAGAAAACTTTCGGTGAAATGAGATGGAAAAACTAACGTTAGGACTTTGGATGTATTGTCACGTCGGAGAAATTTGCAACACTATTTATACTAGTATCTTTTTGTTACAAAAGATTGATTTTTGAAAA
>NC_029787.2:18683945-18684656 GCF_000816755.2 Arachis ipaensis
ATTTAATTTGATTTCTATCTATTTTTTTTTAAACAATTATACAATTTTTGTCTTTAAAAAAAGAATATTTCGACTTCTAACAAAATTATTTTAGGATTATACGAAATTCGTTTATTAGTAACAGATTGATTTTGTGGGATTTATTTTTATAATTTATGATGATTTTAAACCGGCACAAATGGCACAAATTATTATTATTTTTAACTTCTTTTTATCATTATAACCCAATTCAGCATTCCGCAAGCCATGAATATGATACGATGGACTCGCAATGAATAAAATAATTAAAAGAGTTAGGTTTCTTTAGCACTGAATTTTGGCTCTTAATTAAAAGCACATAATAATGCAATAGTTCTGATGCATATGACAATAACCCAAAAGAAGCAACAAAATTTAAAAGCGTTCTTTATGTATATGTACTTACTACTTAGGTGAAGATACTTTATGAGTTTAATTTGTCATGTATATGCAAATGAGTGGATTCTGCTTTTGTTTCCCTTACAATGGGCACTAATTTATTTATTCAACTTTTTAGGTTCTTCTTTTATAATTTTCGGTGAGAAAAAAATTTCTTATTAGGGGCTGGCTGTGCTGCTTTAGACTAGGGACCATGCATTGTTTTTCTGTCTAATTTTCTCTGTCTTTGAAACTAGATTACCAATAATGAAGAAAGATTTAAAAACTTTCCTTTTTATTTAAAAAAGAAAACAG
>NC_029787.2:18684760-18690416 GCF_000816755.2 Arachis ipaensis
TTAATTTTTATATTAACTTAAATTAGTTAACCTTTTTATTTAATATTAATTATTTATAACTAATATCAGCTAATGTGTTTGATGGTTTATCAGTGGCTAAGAGAAGGGGAGTTGAATCTTAATCCCTTTTTTTTTAATAACACTTGTTGTCTTTTCAGAACACTTGAGGAGATATTTCTTATTTTTGTCTCGTAACCAGCCAAGAGATATTTTTCAGTTTTGTCTCCTACGCAGCAGAAAATAGAAATGGAGTAGAAGAGAGAGAAAATCACACCAAGATGTATCCTGGTTCAGCTGCTAAGTGCAATGCAGCCTACATCCAGTCTTCATCACAACAATGATGGAATTTCACTATAATCATCATGATTACATACACTAATTCTCCTTAAGAACTACCCTTCCTATCCGGTACAAGTCCAGAATCTAACTCAAATCCTGAACTTGACTTGGTCACCTACCAAGCTTTCAACTGCTAAGTGCTAATCCAATTTGCAAGGAGATTTCCACAGAATCATGAAACACAACACAAATGTACAAAGGACCTCTAAGGACATCTATGGCTTTTTCTTTTAATTTTGCACTCTCTGCCTTTTTCGCTCTATGACTTTTTCATACAAATCTCACTGTTTGCCTTTTTTTCATGAGACTCAAGACAGATAAAATTAAACAGAAAAATACAAAATGAAGAACATTGAAGGAGAAGAACTTCTGTTAGCTTATGTAGCTATGAGAACTCTGTGCCTTGCACTCTCACTCCTTGCTTCAAGCCCTGGCTGTTCTCCCTTATTTATAGAAGGGAAAGCCTCCACGGTTGAAACTGTTGAACCAAGCTAAACTTCTTCTTCTTCAAGCAAAACTGGTTTGGCTAGAGAGAGAGGAGAGGAAACCGAATGTAAAACCCAACATGCAATTACCTCTGTGTCTTTCCTTTACACCAAACTTCATCAATCCGGGCCTTCCATCTTGACTTGCACTCCAAGAAGGATTCCTAACCCTTGATGAGTTCTTGATGATGACAGCTTTTTCTGCTCCAACTTCTGCTTCATCCTCCATGTAGCTACAGTAGCTACCTCCTGTGGTGGTTGATCAAAAGCTGAGACAAGTCATCCCTCCAAGGATCTTCTTCCTCTGACCGAATGGATCTACGTCCATTTTAGGATATGGAGAGCTTGAGATCTCTTCACCAAATCTTACCATTTGTGGTGAAAATCTCAGCCACAACATACTTCAGATTTTCTTTTTCTTGATGCCATCATCACTATGGCCTCAAGCTTGCTTCTAGCTTCTTCTTTTTGCTTCTGATAACTTGCATTAGTTTCCATGCTTTCTCTGTGAAGTGACTGAATGCAAGAAGAGAGATAAGAGAGAAGAAAGAGAAATTTGAACAATAATCAATAGAATTGATAAAATGAATTAAGTTTCCCACTTTTCTTTGCTGAGTAGCGTGTAACACTAATGATAGCAATCAATTAATTGCTATTTTCTCTCTCATGGTTCCAATGCTTGCATTAACTCCACTTAATGAAAATTTGAATTCCACTAGAAAGAAAGTATGGTATCCGTGGAAGCATGCAGCAATGTATCAAGGTATTGGGTTTCATTATATTAAAAGAATAACTTAATCATAGTGCTCCAATTTCTCTTAATTTCGGACCAAGCTAGTTGGGCATACACTAACAATTGATTTAGGCTTATACATTTAAATTTGGCTCAATTGGTTCATCACTAATTCAGTCATATGAATGAAACCATTTTTGTATCAAAACTGAATTTTGGATTCCAAATTGGGCTTATTAATTTTCTTTTAGCTGAAAGCTAAATCTGCAAGCAACAAAAATTATTAATTAGCAGATATGAATTAGAATTTAAATTAATAATTTTTGTAATTAATTATATTAATAATGTTTGATCATCATCAATTTAATTAGAAGTTTTTCAAACTCATCAGTGTTTTATTTATGTTAAAATTATTAGTTACCTATAATTATTTGGAGAATTAGAATGTAAAGCGTATGATTTAAGATTTAGTATTTAAATTTTAAGATTTAAAAATTAATATTTAGAATTTAAGATTTATAATTTAAAATTTAAAGTTTAGAGTGTAGGAGTGGGTGGTTGACCATGACAAGAGACAAATTTGTAATGATATTAAAAATAGTATTAATAAAAAAAAGAAAAAAAGATAAATTAATTTTTAATTTTTTGGTTTGTATACATTTAAGTCTCTAAAAATTTAAAAATTTATTTAAGTTCTAAACTTCTTTAAAAGTTGAACATATCGATTCTTGGGTTTAATTTGTCCTATTTTAAAACTCTCATGTGTGCATTCGTATCAATTACTAGGTCAGTACAATAGGAGTCACGTTTGATACGTTTGATTTTTTCGTTGGATCTGACAGACCCAAGTGAATATGAAAGATTGATATGTCCAAATTTTAAAAAAATTAAGAACTTAAATATATTTTTAAATTTTTGAAAATCTAAATGTTCGTAGATCAAAAGGTCAAAAATTCATTTATTTTTTTTTACAAAAAAGAAAAAAGACGTTAGAAGAGAAAGTGTTAATAAAAATATTTACAAAATGGACTATAATTAGTTAAAAAATTAGATTCCTAGTTAGACTCTGATAATCCCCTTTGATAATCTTAAATTGGAGCATATGGGTATCATCATTTATTTCTAATTGTACACATCTCCTTTGGTACCAATTTCAAACCCTGGGATACGAATTCCTATATAGTTTCATAAATTTATTTATTCCCACCATCATATAATGGCATTCACATGCATGCTAGTCACAACGGTGAATTGGTTCATGTTTGATTTTCTCGATTCATTGGTTAATGCTTCATTGATTTAAGTAATCTAGTATTTAGTTCCCCTGACCAAGATTTCATTTCGAGTACGTCTTACACAAACCAAGATTTACCTGATTCTGAGATTAAGAATTTGGGATTTTGCAAAAGGTATTTCTTAAGATTATTTATAGTAAAAAAAAACATTTTTAAAAAAATACAATATAAAAGTGTAGAAAATTTTAAAATTTTTATTTTTAATAAAAAAAAATCTATATTAATTATTGTTCATACCTGAGTGTAAGGACATAAGTCCAGTCCAATAACTTATTTAGTGAGGAGTAATTTTTAATTTGGACAACTACCTACAACTCGGCTCAACAATGATAAATCAAGTTCATGCCTACATGCATGGATGAATCAGATCAACTAAGATACATATCACCACAACTCATATTTGACTCGACTTTGAAAAATAAGTTAAATGCTTACTACTTCGATTATTATCATTAAATTGATAACCACCTCAAATATGAGATAACTTTTTACTTTATAAAATAATAACCAGTTATGATCATTTAAAATTATCTTCCAAGAATGACTAAGTCATTTTTGTTATTCTATAAATATATCAACAATCAGCTAGTTTTTCAGTCCAATTTTATTCAGATTTATTAAAACTTTTGCTAACTTAAATATCAAAATTTTTTATAGATATTCTTACTATCATCTAGAGAAGAACATTGTAATAACTTTCGTCTCGTCAAACAAGTTAGAACCATCATTCAAAAGCGTTTGGATCTCACGTCCAAACTCAAATTCTTATCTGATTTCAGTCAAACTCGCGAGTTAACTCGTAGACTCGTATAAGTTTACCTGTTATGAAGTTTATATATATATATATCATACATAATGTATATTTACTCAATTCTAACCCTTTAAAATTAATAATATCAATCTTAAAGCACATAATAAATTAAAATAATAGCATACATTATAACAAATATTTTAAAATACACATTCAAATCCTCTATAATTATTCTTATACAAATACAACATAGAACACACAAAATTAAAAATTCTAAATATGTAATACTAAATCTTTAATTGAACATTGAACAATATCAAATAATCAAATTAACTCTAATCAAAATAATTAATTACTAATCAGCCATAAATGGATAAACCATCTGGCCATCTAACATAAACGATAAGCAATAAATTAAAATTAGAAGCAATAAAATTTAAAAAAAAAAAACTAAATCAAGAAACAAATGCTCAAAAAAGGACAAAAGGCATACAAAAAATAGAGAATACAGAAGAAAAGAAGGGGCAGAGTCGCAGCAATAGCAGATCGAAGACAAGGGTGCAGCAGGTAGCGGTGATGAGGGTGCAGCAGCAGCATGAAATGACGGCGACAAAGAGTCATGGATTTTACGACGGTGCAAATTAGAGCAGAGATAGGATTGTAGGAAAAGTAGTCGAATTCATGAATGGTGATAGCATGATGGAGTTGCAGATAGTGGAGATGTGAAGAAATACAAAGTAGAGGAAAACATAGGTAAAATTCACAAAGACAATGGCGCAAATCAGAGTAGAGGTAGTAGACGCAGGCGAACAGCGGCAACTCGACGGGGAACAGCGACTGCGACAGAACATGGAGAAAGTGAGACTTGAGAGAAATGATGCAGATGAGTGAGTTGTGAGTGGGTTTTCTTTCATTCTTTGGGAGTGTTATCGTAACCCTAATAAAAAAAGTGTTTTTTTTTTTGTTTCAAAATGAAGAAAAACACAAACTCACTAACTCGGTCCTAAACTCAGAGTTTGACCGAGTCTAGCCGAGTTTACTCAGGATAGAGTCTATGTCCGAGTCAACTCATTTCCATATCTAAACTCATAAACTTGTACAAGTTTACGAGTTAACTCGGGAGTTTGACAACAATGGATTTCAGGTAACACTTTGAAACAATTATCTTTAATATGTATTGCAAAAATATTTTTAGGTAAGGTACTAGTTTGGTTCCTAACATTTGGATCGAATTTTAATTTGATACTAAATGTTTCAAATGTTCTATTTTAGTCCCAAAAAGTTTTAAAAGGTTCAATGTGGTCCTACTGTTAAAATTAACACTAATAGTTAATGGAATGAGTGATGTGAATGTTAATAACATTACTAGTTAAGTCATATCTTTTTCCATGTGTTAACCGAAACTTTCTTGTAACACTTTTTTTTTTCTCAATTTTTTTTTACAAAACTCTAAATTGCACTTCAAAATTAAAGAAAAAACTTTTATATTAGTCATCGTTGGTGGATCAATTTTACTTATATACTAAAATTAAATGCTATTAACCTTTTAATATGCGAATTGTTTATGCTAAATTTAATAGTGGGACAATATTAAACCCGCTTAAAATTTTTTTAGGATTGAAATAGGATATTTAAAAATTTTTAAGACTAAAATAGAATGTTAAAAACGTTAAAAACCAAATTAAAATTCGACTCAAATGTTAAAAACAAAAATAATACTTTTCCCAATTCTAAAATATATAACATGTCTTGTCCTAGAATATCTTACTATAAGACAAATAAAATTGTTACTTTCAGCAAGATTTTGATTTTAAGCATTTATATTTGGCTGAAATAAACGATTCATCAATTCACATTACAAGTCAAAGTATGCAGAAACCTAAATACCTTTAGACTTTAGTGACTTTACAGTGAGCTGGTTCATAGTTCATACGGAGCTTTCCCTTCACCCTAATCATCAAAGGAATCCAAAGAGTGGAGAAAAAAAAGCAGAGAAGGAGCCAGAAAAGCAAATTTTAAAGTTTGTACTATGGAAAACTAGAAATTTGTAGAA
>NC_029787.2:18690489-18691152 GCF_000816755.2 Arachis ipaensis
ATATCCGTAGAATAAATTTTAATTGTTAATTTTAATTATATATATTATATATTTTTTATAATTAAAATTAACAATTAAAAATCACTAAAATATCAATATATTAGTACACTTTAAAGTTTTTCACACTTATAATCTCAGGTATAAAAATCAGTAATAGTATTTGACCATAAAAATTTATATCTTAATCTGTCATTATTCAACAATAAACTCAAAAAAAAAGACAAAAAAAATAAAAAGAAATTTTAATATTAAAATAAAATCATACAAAAATTTAAAAGTGATAAAATAAATATCGACACGAATTACAATGAATCAATAAACAATACAGATACAATAATAGAACTTATAAAAGAGGAATTAGACATTTTCCATTAGCCTCCTCTTTTCTCACCTCCTACTCAATTATTCTACAAACTTTTTATAATCATTATTTATATATGTATACTTCTATTAAATCCTCCTTCCCACTAGTGTTTCTCATCTTAGAAGTGGTTAATTAAAGCAAAGCAACAACACAAGAACTTTCCCTCACATGGCTAGAGTAGGAGGAATTTGTCTGTGTCTTCTCATTCTAATCATGGATGTTGGAGCTGGGATTCTCGGCTTTGAGGCTGAAATAGCACAAAACAAGGTACATATATATATATATATATATATGCTTGC
>NC_029787.2:18691662-18692071 GCF_000816755.2 Arachis ipaensis
TAACTCTTAACTATTTTTGCTTTTCTTTTTTGAAAGCACATTTAAGATACAACTTCATAGTAGTAATAATAAGAAGAAATAAATGAACAGGTTAAGCACATGAGAGTGTGGATCTTTGAGTGTAGAGAGCCAAGCCATAAGGCGTTTATGATGGGGTTGGGTGCTGCAGTGCTTTTGGGGCTATCACATGCCATAGCCAATTTGTTAGGTGGATGCAACTGCCTTTGCTCTCACCACGACTATGATAAGGCTTCCTCTAATATCCAACTCTCAACACTTTGCCTCATTTTAACTTGGTAATGTTTCTCTCTTCCTACATGCTTCTACTTTTTTTTTCCAGACCAAAAACAACTCCTTCACTATTTGCTTTATATTTTGGGTACTTAGCCCTATTTAGGATATTAAAGGG
>NC_029787.2:18692096-18698823 GCF_000816755.2 Arachis ipaensis
ATATTTAATAAAAAAAATACTCATATGATGATATCTTTATATAAAGATAATATTGTGAACCTTTAGATGATTATATAAATATATTTAGTCAAACATATCAATTCATCTAATGGTACACAATATTATCTTATAAAGATATCATCATAAAAATATTCACCTTAATAAAATGTGATATCAATCACCTTAATAAATATGGGGTGTCACTTATATAGTATCACCTCATCTAATAAAGTTAGTGTAAACATATGTTTTTGGTTAAGCGTATGAAACTGAACTCAAAGCATAATTTGTTCCCTTTAAGACATGATTTGGGTTGTAAGCGAATTTCAGATCCAAATATTTCATAGATATTTATACCATTTTCTTTTTTGATATGTGGAGTTGATCATGATTAGGGTTGTGTTGGCCGTTGGAATGTCTATGCTGGTGATAGGGGCTATGTCAAACAACAGATCAGACGGTTCATGTGGCTTCTCACACCATCATTTCCTTTCAATTGGAGGAATTCTCTGTTTTGTTCATGGCCTATTCAGTGTTGCATATTACGTTTCTGCCACTGCCTCTAGTGTTTAATTAGTGACTAAGAAAAACATCTGGAACTCACTCACACTCATTCACTCATGCTTTAGTGCTTTTTGTAGTAGTTTGGCTCTTTCTTCTTTTCTTTTTTTACACTTTTTTTTTTTAATTGAAGTGTAGCTTTAGAGAAAATGTATCTTGACTTTAATGCTTAGTGTACTAAAAAAAGGGGAACATGGAAGGTAACCATTTTGTATATGACCAAATTATCCTCTGCATTTGATGTGTATTTTTATTTTATAGTTAAATTTAGTTGAACTATAAAATAAGAATTAATTTAGTTGATATTTGTTGTCAATTGATTTGTTGGTTTGTAATCAAAACTGACCAATTACACTCTTAGTGAGACCATAAAAAGAAGAGTAGAACGATGGTGTAGTCCTAGACAAAATAATTGTCAACAAAATCAAAACAGGATGTAGCAATGCAGTGAGATTCGAAAATTGGAAGTATAAACACGTGGTGGGGGAGGAGGAAGATGATGACAGAGAAGAGTGAGGCAAAACGAAAAAGCAAGATGAGATGAAAAAGGAGTATCATAATGATGAACATAGAATATGTGAGTGAGGATAAGAACAGAGGATAAAGAACTTGACTATTTGATGGCCAAAAAAGACGGCAAAAAAATTTTGATATGGAAGCAAAATAAATGATATATTTTAACATGGTAATTTTTAGTATTTTTTAAAATTGTAGGAGTACATAAATCGGACCATTTTCGAAAAAGTTGAAAAAAATTTAGATTACACAAATGGAAGGGTCCGATTTGTGTTAAAAAAATTGAAAAAACTCAGAGTACACAACTTGGACCATGCGAGTTCTTTGGTCATAAAATTTTGCTTCACAAATCGCATGGTCCGATTTGCAGCTGATGGAATTTGAAATCTGAAACGTGGAATTCGAATCCTCCATTTTTCTTGTTCTGGGTAATTTTTTTTTTAGGGTACAAACATTATAAAGAATGAATGCTATTCTAGGGTTAAAAAAAAGAGAAATGAGAGCTAGATTAAAATGAAGAATCAACTTAAACCTCTTTTAAACAATGTGTATCATTTTATTAAAAAAAATTCTCTTTTTTTTTGTTGGTAAAAGCTCTTTTCTTTCTCTTGCTAACACACAGTCAACCGCTATAGGAGGACTGTCGTCGCCACTCGTACCTTGATAGCGGTGGCCCTCTACTCTCTCTCCTCTCCTTCAAGCCACTATTTTTTTTGCTCTTTTTCTTTTATCTCTCACCTTCTCACTTATTTCTTTTGTCTCTTTTTCTTTTTTTTTAAATGTTCTTTTGGCATTTTTAATATCTGTTTTAAAAGTTTTCACTTTTCACCCATTTCTTTTTCTTTCTTCCTCTTCCTACCTCATTTTTGCTCTTTCGTTCTATCATTTTTTTTCTATTTTTTTTCTTTTGTTTTTATTTTTCTTATCTCTGTTTATGTTTTCAGTCTTGTTTTTAGAGATCTAATTTTTAATAACCTTCTAGTGGTTAATATTTTTTTTTGTGGTGTCCCCTTTTATGAGTGTTTTAGTTGTGACAGATCTGGAAGATCGAAATTTGGAGAAAAATTTTCTATCAATGAAGACATTTATAAATCAGAAAAAAGTTCAGATCTACTCTGAAGAGAAGACAAAATATCCAACTGTATTGCAGCACATCTACATAATTTTAGAAACAAGAGAGATTCAGATTTGTCTCGATTTCTACCATTTAAGATTCTTTATAATTGAACATTGTGCCTCTTACCGAGATGATTTGAGATAATCTCTCCACGCATAATACAAATAGGTTCGGGGACATAGAATCTTTCTGTCTGATACCTCTAGTCGGAAGAAAGGAACTAGCTGGGGTTTCATTCCAAAGGACTTCTATTTCTGTTGAAGTATAGCATTGTACAATAAGATTAATCAACTTCTCTTGCAGACCAACTTCAATGAGAGTATCTTTGATAAATTGCCAATTTAATCTGTCATATGCCTTTTCTAGGTCAATCTTGGTTGCCATATATCCAACGTGGCATTTCTTTGTCCTCGTCGTATGAATAACTTTTTGAGAAATTAAAATATTATCCGTGCTCTACCTCCCTGGGGCAAAATTGTACTAAGAAGGACTAATAAGCTTCGGTATAATTGCTTTGAGCCTGTGAGAAATTATTTTGGTGATCAGTTTGTACGTGACATTACATAATCCAATTGACCTGAACTGACTGAAAGATTTTTGGTTGTCCCTTTTTGGAATAAGGGAGATGAATATGTTATTGACTGTCTTGATTTTTTCATGATCAATGAAAACTTTTTTCACCCACTCTGCAAATGACCATTTAATTGAGTTTCAGTTGCTCTGATAGAACATCGGAGATAGGTTATCGAGTTTTGAAGCTTTCCAAGCATCCATAGCAAAGAGGGACGAAGAAATCTCTTCATCAGTAACCATAATGTCTAGAATACTTCTCTCCTCATCAGTCGGCGAAGGAAACAAACTAGGAGCCTCTAACTTCTTGTAAGGCATGTCCTCTGTGTATAAATTACAAAAGTGTTGTGCTAAAAGATCTTAGTTGTTGGGAATCATCTATCCATACCCCTTCATTATTTTTCAACATAGTCACTTTATTTCTCCTCCTTCTAGAAGTTGTAATCCATGGAAGTAGGAGGTATTTTTGTCTTCATAGTTATTCATCTTGAGCACTGCTTTTAGTAGATTTCTTCTTAAATAAACACTGTCTCCTGTTTCTTCCACAGAAAGGACTGCAAATGTCTAGGAAGGGTTTACCTCTAACTAAAGAGCAACAACAATGCCATCCAATCTAGCAAATAGCTGTGTTTTTCTTTTGACAATTTTTCAAATACATCTCAGATCTAATGCTTGGCTATCGTCATAAACTTTGAAATATTTTCATTTAAGGGCCCATTTTTCTGCCAGTTACTTTTTCAACAAATTCTTAAATTTAGCATGTGTTTGCCAAGCATCAATAAATCTAAAAGGCCAAGAAAAAGATCCGCCAGTTGGCTCACCAAAATGAAAAAGAATTGGACCATGGTCTGACTTTAATTTCGGAAAGTGTTTCATCACTGTCTAATTAAATCTTTGGGATCATGCATCGTTTACAATATATTTATCTAGTCTTTTTCTAATTACCCCTTTTTGCCAAGCGAAAGGTTGGCCTTGAAACCCCATATCTTGCAACCCACATCCTAAGAGACAATTCGCAAAGCGTTGCTAGTCTCTTCCTGGGATGACAAATATGTTTGAACATACGGGATACCTCCCAAAGCTAACGCATCATCTCCCACTCAATTTCTTTCATGTTTAAGTATTTTCAGTGTCACCCAATAGTCTTGTTTTTTCTTCAAAACCTCTGTTTGAGTAGAGGTAACCACTTCCTTGTCCTTCTTTGTTGTAACCTCTGAACTTTGAGTGCTTCCTTTTCTCACATCTATGCTATTATTCTTTACACCTTTACTTTCCTTTTGACCGACCTGAAGTTGGCTTTTACTAGCAAGGCCCATTTTTTGGGGAGGTTGTTTCTCTTATCCATTCGGGAGATTGGCTTGAGGTTATTTGGCCCCTCTATCTATTTTTGGTGCTTGAACATAATCTGAGACACAAGCCTCCTCATTCTCCAAAATTTGAAAGCGTGATCCAGAGCTATGCGCCTTTTTTTGTCCTAGGTCCGTAGTGACCTTATTGCGAGTCGGCGTTTGTTAAGCCTTTTTTACTAACATCCATGGCCCAAACGTACTAGAAACTTCAGCTATCTTTGTATTAACTCCGGCTTCTGATTTTTCAGAATTTGCATCTGTAGTCCTTATAGTTGGGCATTTGAATTTGAGAAATTTTGAACCACACTAGAATTATCCACTCCTTCCAGTTGAGGATAAACAATTGGGGCTTTCTCAGTCAACCCCGACGATAACTGAATTTTTTTTCTAATTTCCTAACTGGCTTTTCAGACGGTTGAAATAAGAGTCTCTAACGCTGCACCAAAAGATAATGATCTGCTAGTTACCAAGATCTTTCAAATAGTGTATGTCGGTAATCTCATTCATTCGTAAACCGAACAAAAAAAAAAATTTCAGTGATACCTCTCCATTCCGAGACCAAACTCTATTCACCCAGGACTCTATTGCCCGATAACCAAGGGTTTTCCAAGTGATTTAACGATTAGTGAGAAATTCCATGGTCTACACTAATTCTCGTACTCTTCTAATGACACCTCCACTATAGGTTTTGAATCGAAGGGCGTCTGTGCCTCATACAGCATATCCTTAGTCTCACATTGGTTATAATCTTTGGCCACTAGTTGGTAGATATCTTCCTGTGATAGCACCATTCCAGTTCCATCTCGAAGCAAGCTATCCTTATACAAGCACGCCCCAGTGCGAGTACCTGTTTTGTTCGCAACTACAGTTGGTATATACTCTTCGGTGACCAAATCCATCACAACTTTTGTAAAGTTTATTTTCTCCACCTACATATTCTCAGCATCCCCAGCCTCTATAGGCTCAGTCTCTACATCCGGCAAGGCTTCATCTTCATTTGGTTTGGCCTTCTTGATGCTTCGTAGAAAAGGTCTTCCTCTTGGAAAGAGTTCTCCTTTAACGCAATTGTCAGGTCACTTCCCATTCTTTCTTTCTAAAGAGAATCAGAGAAGAAGCACGGGAAGAGAACTAGATCCCTGGACCCGCAACAGTAAAGGGAAGGTAGAGCAAGTGCCAGGAGTAGTTGAAACTCCAGTTATGAGAGCACAATAGAAAATAGTGCAACGCCGAGACGGTGAGAGAACCAACACCTTGGACGTGCGACGGTAGAGAGAAGGCAGCGGGTGAATAGCGTCGATGGAGGAGCAGTGGAACCTTTGCCCAGTGACGAGGGTGCAGCAAGCATAGGGAGAGAACCCATGCCTAGGCCCCGCAACACTGGAGAGAAAGCAAACTGATGCATAGAGACGATGAGAGAGCAGCAGAGTGCAAGCCCAGCAACGACGGTAAGACTGAACCCTAGCAACGACAGCACAGAAAACCCTAGCAAAACATTATAGTTTACTCTTCTAATATTACATTACATTCTATGTTATAAATCATTTATCATAAACACAACTTACAAATTAAAATGTGTAATTAATTGAATATTATACTACTATGGCATCTTTTTCTTTTTACAAAGCATCTAACAATTTCTCAGTTGTCACACGTCCTTATTTCTATAACAAAATTTTCATACAAATCAACTCCAAAACATTTTCCCTTTGTTAATTAGTGTTTAATTTTATATAAAATATTTTACTTAGTCATATAAGCCATTCACACGTAGAATTGGCAAAATATATCCTACCGGTAGATATTCAATCCGGACTAATCCGTTCGAATAAGATAGTTTACCCGACTCGCTGCGGGTAGGGTAGAGAATAGTGCAGGTTTGCCTATGGGTCCCGCACTCCTATATAGTGAAAGAAGTGGGTGTTGAACCCACAACCTCCACTTTATAAAAATTTGTAGGGTTAAGTACGATTTTGGTCCCTAACGTAGATGCCGAAAATTTATTTCGTCCCCGACCTTTTTTTCGCTACAAAATGGTCCCGAAGGTTTTAGTTTATTTTAAAATCGTCCTTCGAACGAAAATTTCCTTCCCCCTTCTTCCCCAAAATCAACCAAATGCAGAAGTTGAAGCAGAAGCAGAACAGAAGCAATACCAATGACCAGAAACAAAGAACAACAATGGAATCAAAAGAACAACAACAACAAAAGCAGCTACAAGCACAAGAACAACAACAACAAAAGAACAACAAGAACCCAGAACTCAGAAAATCATCATCATCATCAATACTCAGAATCTGAGAACCCAGAACTCAGAAAAATACCCAGAACTCAAAACTCATAAAAAACAATGGATAATGGAATCAAAAGAACAATAATAAAAAAAACAAAAACCAAAAGAACTGATAATCAGAAGCAGAAGCAGCAGAACCAGAAGAAACCAGAAACCAGCAAGGAGCAGCGATGAGCGGCGACCGAGCGAAGAGGAGGAGCAGAAATGGCGAGCGGCGCTCGACGTCCACCTTCACGGATCTGCTGTCGTCGACGTCGAGCCAAGAAGAGGAGCAGCGGCGAGATTTGGCGGTGAGATCCAGCGGAGACGACTAGGGATGGCAATTTC
>NC_029787.2:18698996-18699937 GCF_000816755.2 Arachis ipaensis
CCAAATACGTCTCCGTGCCTCTCTTCTCACTTCCCTCTCTATCACATGAGCCTCTCCCTCACTCGATCTCTCCAGCACCTTGCCACCTTCTCGTTTAGTCCTTCCAATCTTCCTTCTCACGGTGTCGCCGTCTTCCTCCCTCTAAGTTCCTCACATCATCGTCCCTGACCTTCCTCCGTCACAGCCGCCGCTCACTTCGTCGCTCACTGTTGGTTACTTATAGCTTCGCTGCCTCTTAGCTTCCTCTGCTTCGTGACGCCTCTGCCTCAGATCTGCTTCGCAACGCCTTTGCCTCAGATCTGCTTCACGACTTGCTTCGTGACGCCACTGCCTCAGATCTGCTTCGCGATGCCTCTGCCGCAGATCTGCTTCGCGACTTGCTTCGTGACGTCTCTACCTCAGTTCTGCGTCATCGACGGCAACTCTACTTCAGCAACGCCTCTGCTCCATGAGGATTCTGCATCGCCTCTGCTCAACAAAGTTGATGACGACTCTACTCCGTAGCCGGCCACCTTGCAATAAGTTGGATATTTCTGTTTTTCTATTAATTGAGAATATATGTTCTGATTTTTATTTGATGAAATTGCTATGAAATTGGAATTAAGTTTTGAATTCTGTTAATGGAAATTGGGTTTAGGATTATGATTTGGATTCTCTTAATGTGAAATTGGGTTTAGATTTGGATTCTGTTAAAAATTTGGGTATAGAGTTAGATTTTGTTGCTGTAAAACTAAATTTAGGGTTTTCATTCTTACCGTAAAATTGGAAGATTTGAAGATTGGATTATAAAACTGAGTTGATTGAGATGTCATTGTTCACTAGATTTTTGTTCATTTTATTTTTTTCTTATTTGTTTCCTCTAAACCCGTGGATATCCGAATATCCAACGGGTACGGGTCCCTGTTAACCGTCACGGGGATGGGGTGGAGACGGGGAGGGTT
>NC_029787.2:18699967-18754431 GCF_000816755.2 Arachis ipaensis
ACGAGGACACGAGGACCGAACGATGAGGAGCGGCAGCGGCGGCGGCGAGGACCCCTCCCATTCCCTTCCCTCTCTTCTTCTCGAACCCCCTTTCTCCCTTTGCGTTTTCTCTTTTCCCTTTTTCCTTTACACGTTTTCTCTCTTTTTTTAATTTTTTTATTAAGGGTAATTTGGTAATAAAAATAAAAAATTTGGTAAAAAGGACGATTTTAAAATAAACTAAAACTTTCGGGATCATTTTGTTGCGAAAAAAGGCCAGAGACAAAATAAATTTTTGGCCTCTACGTTAGGACCCAAAATCGTATTTAACCCAAATTTGTAATAACTATTAAGCTAGCTGTTTAATTTCATAACACAATACATTTATTTTTTTTATAAAGTTAGCCTAAAATAAAAATAAAATTCATATTGAGATATCACATATTACACCAAGTGAATTCAGAAATTCTAACACCATTTCTTAAATTAGATTTACTCAATTTTTTATTAATATGTATGAAATTTAAAATGATTGAATTTTATATTTATTTGAAAAAATTTAATTTTCTGCGGGTAGGATAAGATTTAGAACCTTAGAGTGGGGTTAGGGTTGAGAGATTCTTAACACGCGGGTAGGATAGGATAAAATTTTAAAAAAAATTTTAATCTGCGGATAGAATTATGGTAGAGTCCAAACCCTACCCTATCTATTCATTGCCAACCCTATTCACGCGAATAATGTAAAAAGTAGTTATTTTTGCTCACATATTGTTATGTAATTGGATACATATATAAAATATTTTACATTTATAATACATCAAAATTACATTTTTGTTAATTATATGTATATTTTCTTCTCCGTTAAATGTTAAAATGAAACCCCACAATGCTCAAACCATTTTTATAAGGAACACTGCTACAGAAAATAGACATTACAAAACTAAAATTGATCAGGATATTCACCTTAACAAACAATGACAAAATACATGCCCCTTTCTTAAATTAAAAAATTTTATATCACATAGAAATTCCGTTATATATCAACTCAAGGGCTTCTGTTTCCTTGCCATGAGTTTGAGGCAGTATTGAGTCGTGTTTGGTACTTCACTACAAAATGGGGTTGAAATTTCATCGATTATATCTAGTTTATGAAAATTTCCTTCCTATTCTCATCTTCATATCAAACACACTCTAAACAACTCTCGGTCAAAAATAAAAAAGAAAAAAAAAACAAAAACATCATCAAGAACTATCTCTCCCAAAGCTTAACTATTAGTAAGAGGTACATAATTGATATTAAAGTCTTTATCACCAAAAGATCTAGAATTTGATCTTTACCATTCTCATTCTTTTAAGTTAAATAAATAAATAAAAGAATATCAGCAGAGATATGAATGGACCTGTGCATTGTTCATGTTTCAAGCAAAGAAGCTCTTGCATGAAGAATTGTATCAGATATAAAACCCACTTCTAGTTAAAATTTTGGGAGAGATAGTTCTTGACAGAAAGTAGCACAATCCACTTTCAAACCAAAACCAGTTGCACCTGTACATATATATAACTAGATACACACCAAAGTTATGGAGAAATTTTGTTATTATCGTCGTCATCGTCGTAGTCATCATCAGAGCTAGAATCATCATCCACTCTCCTCTGGACAATAGCAGGAAACAATCTCCTATGAAGTTCAGAAGGCCCTGAATTTTGCTGTTGAGCTTCCGTGGTAGAAGACGGCGTCACTGACGGTGAAGACTCTTTAACATTACTATTATTATTGTTATTATCATTATGATTATTATTGTTATTATTATAATTCTTTGAAGCAGCATTAATCTTTGCCTCTTTAATGTTTGTTTCCTTCACCTCCTTGCACACCTTATCCAATATGAACAAGAAATCGCGGACAACGGCGAACAATCTAAGCCCTTCTTCTTTCCCTGAATTACCGTGAAAATAATCTGCAGTTCCCTTAACAAGTTCCGTTATCCTCTTCTCCTCCTCAATCAACCAAGCCACTTCCGATGTCGCCTTCTCCAGAAATCCCTCCATGCAAGATCGGAACTCGCCGTCTTCTTGAACGTTCTTCATCTCGGTGTCAAGAAACTCTCGAGTCTTGGAAAGCGAGTGGCTGAGTTTCGCCACCGTAGAACTGATCAAATCGCCGTCTATTAACGCCGCCATTCTCACGTCCAATAGCTCAGCGCTTAGGCCTGAAACTACTTCAATGCCGAGGCTTCGGTAGTTTTCTTCAGAAGAATCCTCTGTTTCCAAGTTTGGCATGCTTCCGCTTTCTTTCGCCGTTCTTAGAGCTCTAACTCCCTCGGATCGAATGATTTCTTGAACAACGAAGTGCAGCAGCGTCGTCTTCCCATCTGTTCCTTTCACGTCTGATAGCTTCAAGAGTGTGTCCAGCTTGAATGCTTGCGCGCCGCCGCGGTATGTTCCGTCGTTCATTCGGTTGCCGGTTTTAAGAACTGCTTCTAGAAGCTTCAAGAATAGCCTACTTTTTACAAGTTTCTTGCAAGCAACCTGCCATTCAGTTGCAAGAATCATAAGATAAGCATGTAGAAACTGAAAACAAAAATTCAAACCAATCTATCTTGACCTAAAAACAATCTAAATGTTATTCAGTCTTATCATAAAAGCATGAAGTGCAATGCTTAATTTCTAGTCTTTGAATTGAAACTAATAATCAAATTCACAAACTTCTCTAACTCAGAAATCTTAATTTATAAACATCACATTTCATTCCACTTGAATTCTGCTTATAGCTATTATACTTTATAATAAAGCTAAGAAGATAAAATTAAAATAAAAATTGAAATTCAAAATGAAAGAAAAGAATCTTAAGTAGTCAAGTTCACCTCTAATGTTGTGAAATACTCCCTCATAGTTGAGGACTCTTCTTGAAGGGTACACATGAAAATCAAACATTCAATGCGTCTGAAAGCAAATGGAATATCTACCAAGACTTTGAGAAACTTCTCTGCAGGGCCAAGATCAGAAAGGGGTCCTGTATATAACCTAAGCTTCAATTCTTCGTCGGATGTCGGAGCCATCTTCACCAGTGTCTGCATGAGCTCAATAGGAAGCTCATTACCTGATTCAACCAACATATTATTATAACTAGTTTTTTGCTATGAACTATAGATCATTATGATTTATTGTAATAAACTCTACTTTAATTGTGTTGAGTTCTTTTGTTAAAGAAAAAGTCAGTATGGTTTAATGATAAACATAAATTCTTTTGATGTTTATTTTTATATTTTTAATGCTAAATCAATTCAGAAGGGAATTCCTTATGCATTTAACTTTTAACACTCCATCCGTTTCAAAATTCCGTTTACTTGGAAGCAATGATAAATTCTGAGGTATACTTAGGTCTCATTCAAAAGAAGTTGATTCACCTTCTTTAATGGCATCAACAACTTCCTCTGTTGTCACATTCAAAGCTTTCAAAAGAATTGACAAATTCTGTGCTTTTTTCTTGTCAATAATCTGAACAAGCTGTGCTGAATCAATTTGTGGTGAATCCTTTTTGCGTTCATTTTTGTTATGGTTTGTGCAACCAAATAAAAACTCCATCTGTTCCTCATTGAATCTGGTAAGTTGCCATGAAGATAAGTACGATCATATTAGTACACATGAAAAATGAGTATCACATGATATCAATTATTTATATTGAGATTGAAATGATTAACATTTGGACCCTTAATATTACATGAATGGTCAAAATTAAAGCATAAACTCACATGACTTCTCTAAGTGATTAAAATTTCTCATTCAATAGATTTTTAATCACTTAGCCTGCACTTAGATTCTATTTTCAAAACAACATAGAAACAATATATTTTTGTTTTTTTTAATTTATTTTAATTTTGATATTTACACTGTCTGTCCAATCATATCAATTCTTTTAAATGATCATTCATGCGGTTGATACAAAAGGTAACTATTTTTGTAGAAGTGGATCAAAATTAAATGGAAAAGTATAGGTAACTAACAAGATTTTTGAATAATGTGTAAAATGTGAATTAATAAGGTTAAAAGAGTAAATTTAATTAATAGCATTAAATTAGGGTGTAGTGTATTTTCATTTGATTGGTGGTTGTTTATATTGTTCAAAATTTTCATTGTTCCTAGCATTCCCCAAATTAAATTATTTCAAACTGGGTAATGTTACTTACACGAATGAACCTCCGCTGATTTCGTGCCACACCATTGCTTGATCAGATTTTGCATTAACCTTGTCCCAGAAAAATGGCTTTAGTTTAGGCTTTGCAGGATCAGGGGCCTCAGTAAAGCTATCTACTCTAGCAACATTTCTAAATCTTTTAGACAATGGTCTTGAAGGAACAGGTGGAGGATGACTTGTTCCTCGCCCTCCTCTTAAAGGCGGCGGCGGTGGCGCCCGAGGGCCCAGACCGGGTAGCCTTGGAGTGGAGATGGTGGCGGTGGTGGTGGTTGTGGTGGGCCTGGTGCAAATTCAACTACATGTTCCACAACTTGTAATGGTGCTGTTGTCTCAACTTCTGAGGTAGCGTTGCTACCTTCATTCTTATTATCAATTGAGCCACTTATAGCATCATCATCAGAAGTTTTCTTTTCATTGTTATCTGTACCAGATTCTTCTTCCTTATTATGCTTGTTAAGTTCAGTATTATCTCCCAAACGAACAATCTTTGGTGAACCTAAATAATTAGATTGAATAAAGAACTTAAATATTCGATCTCAATAACAGTAAAATATATACTGTATAATAGGAAATTTGTACATATATGTCGGAATAAACTTATCTTGTAACGTTAGTTACAAGAAGAAATTTTACAAAATAAACTACTACATGCAGAACTGGTGTAAAAATCAAGTATCATACCTCTTTCTTTTTTACTGAGAAACTGCAATGTGATACTCTAATATTATCAAATGGTGCAAATGATATCTTTTACTAAATTGCAATGTGACTCTAATAAAATATGAATCAAAGTTGGAAAGTAAACTGCATATGAAACTAAGTTTAATGGAGGATAAATGATGATTTAACCCTTTTCCTAAAAGCTAATTAGTTAAGCATAAGGTTTCATACCGCCAGCATAATCCTTTGAGGTTAATATTAGTATATCTTCTTTTTCCTCTTTGTTGGTTTTGACCTGTCTATAGCAAAAGGACACCCCAAGTGCCATTAGAATTCCTGATACAGCAGCAGCACCATGAACCGTCGTTTTTGGTTGTTTGTCATCTTCATTTTTATTAGGTGGAGGAGAAGTTACAGGATCACTACTCTCTGTTAGAGATCTAGAAGCGGCAACGAGTCGATGAGATCGTCGCGGTGGCGGTGACTGTGGTTGTGGTGTTGGTGGATCAATAGTTTGGTTTGATTTGGTTGCTTTGTGTGTGTTGTTTTCTCTGAAAAGTATTGGCCTAATGTCATTGCTCTCTTCTTTTGCATGTAAGTCCAACTCTTTGGCTTCAATGTTCTTTGTCAATTCTTTTCTATGTTTTGGCACTATCTCGGCCTGCATAAACCATTGAAAATATAAAAAAAGTTAAATTTTCAAGTATTTATTAAAAGAAAAAATTTAAAATTTTTCACTAATAATAATCTTATCATGTGTTCTTAAAACACATATTAACTAAACCCTATATGTATAAAAGGCCAATGATAGTTATAGACTTAAATTAATGTGATCAATTTTTACACTTAATAAAATCTATGATTGAGAAGATATAAGACATAAGTGTGTAAAGATGATTACACATTCAAAATACTATAATGAATTAGTTGTACAAAAGAAAAATACTTATTCTAAAATTAATCATGTTTCAAAACTCCTTCAACTAAGTTGTCATATAATTAATAGCACATAACATGGACAAATACTCTGATGTTAGTAAGTGAGATTTTACAGAAGAGAAAGGTCTCACAATTTATTGTATAAATAATCACCATCTATAACAAGATATATACTATCATGTTTTTGAAGAACATAATACCCCTAAAAATCATGTTGTGAAGGAAATTGACATCATAGCATGCAGGGAAAATAAAAAACATAGTTTCCTATTACAAGACCTAGTTGGCGTGAAATTAGCCAAATACTAAAACATCAAAACTCAATATTGTTCTTAATTAAACACATGAAATATATAGTCTAATGCGATATTCATGATGATGAATAGCAAGGAATTAAAAATCATGCATGATATGATGATGAATAAACAAATTAAAGAGAGAAACAATTCAAAACCTGTTGTGTTGTGTGTACAAGTAACGATGATGGAGAAAAATCATCGTCCTCGCCCCTCTTCCCCTCTGAGCCCCCTTGTGCCAAGGCGCAAAGTAGAATGACATAAATTACGGCATAGCCAGGTCTTGTCAACTCCATTTTTTCTTCCAAATTCACCAATCCAAAACATGTAAAACTTTTTTCTCATTATTATCTCTCATTGGACGTGAAAAAAAAATAATAATTATACAACAAACTTGCGCTTTCTCAAATACGCTTTAGGCTTTATAATTTCCAAAGAAATATATGTATGTATCAATTAATTATCTCCAACCTTCGTAGATTACTCAAGATTCTCCAAAAACCCACGAAGGTTGGATCATAGAAACATAAGATAGAATAGGTTATTGGAATGTGACTATACAATAATGTATAATCACATGGACATGAAACGAGTGTTAGAATTTGATGAAGCAGAATAAGGGTGAAGAAGATATATATGTATGATTAATAATATAAAGTCTAGCTGGGGGAAAAAAGTTAAACCAATTGAATGAATGTAAACCAATTCATGCAATGGTATGAATGTGCTTTTTGTGTTTTGTTGGTTGATAATTGAAAAAGTGAATGTTAATTTGCTATTCAAGTGCAAAAATTTGGATGGTTGAAGATTTTGTTCATTCGAGGATTTCTGGTGTTTTGGAAGGAGCTGGGCCAAGGGGCATCAAAGGAGAGAGAGAGAGAGAGAGGGGGGGAGGGGGGAATGAAGAAGAAAAAGACAACTATGTATTCAAAGTGTTAAAAGTCAAAAGAGAAATATTGACAAAAAATAACAAATAAAAAATAAATGGAATGACAGTCATGACACTATGACAGCTATGTTTTTTATTCATCTTTTGCTTTCCTACCCTCCATAATGTGTGTAAGTTTTTGTCTAGATTATTAATTGGGGGATGCTCCCATAAAAATCCTTAAAACAACTTTTTTTTAAATTGCTGATGTGTTATTCTATGATTGGTTGTTTAATAAAAACCGGTCAATAAAATTTATTATCAAACTAGATATGTTGTTAAATCCGGTTCGATTCGTCCGGTTTAAATAAACCGGTTCTGGTCTTTTTTTTCCCCTTTAAATCTGTGAAACTACGTCGTTTCACATCTTCTTCTCCTCCCTCAATTACTGTCACTGTGTCACAGCAGCGCTCTCATCTCTCACTGTGCCTCTGTGCCTTGCTGATGCGAACCCTAGTTCTCTCCCTCTATAGGCATCGGTCTCTCTCACGGTCTCCCCGACAAGCTCGTCGTCGGTCTCCGGTCTCGCGCGCCTTCCCTCCCCTCGTCGTCGCTGGCGGCAGTAGCAGCAGCTCCCGGGACTGGACGTCGTCGCCGCTCCGTGTCTTGTCACCGCATCGCAGTCAGTCTCGCGCCGTCGTTGCGCCCGTCGACGCCGGAGACAGAAGCAGCAACTCCTCGGCTTCCTTCGCATAACCTGGTCCCAATTTGGTGAGTTCCAACAAATTTCCCTGTTCGTCCCTTTTGTGTTTGGTTGCTGTGTTTGATTTGTTTGCCGAAAATAATCACATTGAGTGAAGATCACCAATATGGGCACATGGGTATTCATAAAAAGATGAACTGTATGAATGATTGAAGGCAAAATTGGGGTTTTTTACTATTTTATTAATAATTGTATAATTGGGATCAAACAGAATTAAATGGGTTATGCAAAAAACTGGTAACTGAAATTAAAATGGACTTTGAAATAAGAAGTAGTGATGAAAGGGAAACAGTAATATAAAAAAAATATATATATAATTGCAGAGGTGCAAATTGCATAGAGAATATATAGCTATATATATGATAAGGTCTTAATATTCTGGTATTTCATTCTTTATGTGTTGAATTCTTTGTCTTTTGTATACGCATTAAAGGTTTTCTGTGTCCTTTCGTCCTACTTTTTCATTGAGAATAAACAAAACATTAGAAGGGACAAATCCCGAATTGAAAAATCAGAGAACCAACAGAACCATGGGAATATATATATGAGTATAAAGGTTCTTTAATTTCTACTAGACTGTATCAAGGGATTAAAACAATTTTTCTATTATTCTTCCCACTTATCAACTCTAGTAGTATGACACCGTAGCTAAAAACATCAGACTTCATTGAATATTGTCCATGTACTGCATATTCGGGAGGCATATAACTACTCAAAGTCCAATATGAAACTAAGATAAATACAAATGAAATCTAAAAGAGTTGTGATTAGATTGAAAATTACTTACTATGTTCCAGCTACCCTGTTCGTGTTAGCCTCGAGCTGATTGCCTAAGAATGTCCGAGCTAGGCCAAAGTCTGATATTTTAGGATTCAAATTTGCATCTAACAGAATGTTGCTAGTTTTCAAGTCTTTATGAATAATCCTCCGTCTAGAATCCTGATGAAGATAAAGAAGTCCCCGAGCAATACCAATGATAATGTTGAAACGCTTAAGCCAATCTAGCATCTTCTTTCTGGCTTCACCTTATCAATTAGGCAGATATGCTTAGTATATAACTTGAACTTGTAGTATACAAGCAACATAAGAAATACTATAGTTGCAACATATGTTTTAGAATTTATAGTGAGTGAGTCTTACCAAAATCAAAGTAGTCTAGGCTTTTATTCGGCACGTATTCATAAATCAATATTTTTTCTACTCCTTGAATGCAAAAACAAAAAAGCTTTACAAGATTACGATGTTGAAGTTTGGCTATCAACGCCACTTCATTTTTAAACTCTTCTAAACCTTGTTTAGACTTTTTTGAAAGCCTTTTCACAGCTAACTCTTGGCTATTTGTTAGTGTGCCCTGAAAAACAATCATTTGGTATTGTTAGTCACTTGGAGATATTTTAATAAAAACAAAAGTACTTGAATGAATGGCTTTTATTTTAGCTTGTATACTGATCCAAAACCACCTTCTCCAAGTTTGTTACGACTTGAAAAGTTCTCTGTTGCCTTAACTAAGACTGAGAAATCAAATATTGGTAGCTCAGTGACATTCTGTCCTTGTCTGTTTCTTTGAATTATTCTTGCAACTCCTAATTGATTAGAAAACAACAGTGAGTAAGATCATGAAAAAAACAACTTTGTACTTTTTTCCTTTTGGGGACTGTGACATAAGGTAAATTATATTTGTGACAATATTTACCTGATTTTTTTATTATCACTATGCTAACAGATGTGATTAATCCCAAAATAGTCGCACCAATTGCAATTCCTACCTTTTTCTTCAAATATCCATGGTCATTACCTGAAACATGACCAAAGATATGCAGACCATGATTATTCACCAACTTGTGGTACAACAATTTTGTTGAATGAGGCTGAAGTGATCTTATCTTGTTTCTCAAGATTGAGTGAATGAAAAAGGGAATGCACTTAATTTTGGAAATAAATACTGTAGATGAGTTTTAGTGAAAACATAATTACACTTGCATTGTATTATTGTCCTTCAGCAGCTTTAGCATATCCACCTAGGAGGGTGGAAGTCTTCCACGCCGGAGACAGAAGCAGCAGGTCCCCGGACTTCCTCCTCGCCTTCAGCAGCTTCTCGGCTTCCTTCGCACAACCTGGTCCCAATTTGGTGAGTTCCTACAAATTTTCCTGTTCGTCCCTTTTGTGTTTTGTTGCTGTGTTTGATTTTTTTGCTGAAAATAATCACATTGAGTGAAGATCATGAATATGGGCACATGGGTATTCATAAAAACATGAACTGAAGCCAAAATTAGGGATTTTTACTATTTTATTAATAATTGTATAATTGGGATCAAACAGATTTAAATGGGCTATGCAAAAAACTGGTAAAATGAAATTAAAATGGACTTTCAGGGTCGATATATAGTCTGAAAGACTTGAATTTCTCTGTTATTTGAAAACTACCTTTCATAATTTCTAATTATTAGTGATATTATTGTTTATTGAAAACAAAGTGTCCAGAGGTGTATATGCATCAAAGAATGATTAGAATATATATAGACTACTCTATAGTTTTCTCTAGCTACTACAAATACGTTCGCAAGTTAGATTCAATTGAAAGGTGCTTTGCCTTCCACTTGCATGTACATAGCTGTATGTATAAGAACCAAAATATTAAGTTCATTAAGTGGGTAAAAAGTTCTGATTGGAGAAGCATCACTCATGGATATTCAAGAAATTTAGTTTAACCAAAACTTTTATATTTTGCATCAAATATGAGTTCAAATAATATTAGGCATTGCTCCGCATATATATATATATATATTGCTCATGTATCTACTAGACCATAATTGAAATTTTATAAATCATTATTGAAATTTTTGTTTAGCTTTATTGATTTCAGGTTTAGTGTTAGGGATTACTTGTAATTATAACAACGAGCATTAGTCAGTCACTTTCAAAGGTTTTAATTAATTAATACTAATAGCATTTAATCGAAAACTGTTATTTATTGCCCTTTGATTAATTCATCTCATTAGGGTGCAATGGATGTTGACTCGGAACCACTCAGTTCACAAGAGAACGTCGAAGATTGCATGATGAATGGTGTGGAAGAAAATGTTAACTGCACTTGTGATTGCGGTGGCAGCAGTAGTAAGTGTGTGTCTGTGACGGCCGATGATATTATAAACCAGACCTTTGAAACATCGGATGCAGCTTATAACTTGTATGTACGTTATGCGAGGTGTCTCGGGTTTGGAGTTCGCAAGGGTGATACAGCACGTGGAAAAGATGGAACACAGCGCAGAAGGAGGTTTTTTTGCAGCAAGGAAGGAAAGAGAGCCGAGAAATACATATCTAGTTTGAGTAGGAAGAGGGAGCATAGAGCGCTGACTCGCACTGGTTGTGAAGCCATGCTTGCGGTGTATCTTGACACTAAAACTTCGACTTGGAGGGTTAAAAAATTAGTTGAGAAGCACAACCACGATCTTGTCCCAAAATGCTTGGTACACCTAATTCCAAACCATCGAGGGTTGACTGAGCCACAAAAAGCTCAGGCGAATACCATGCATGATCATGGTCTTCCAACCTCTAAAATAATGGGACTAATGGTAGGCCAAGCCGGTGGTTATGCCAATGTCGGGTTCACAAAGAAGGACCTAGATAATCACTTTCAAAGAACTCGTCGTGCAAAGCTCATTGGTGGGGATTCCAATGCGACGATTAGCTATCTACTTGGGAAAGCAGATGTCGACCCGATGGCCATGGTAAGGTACAGTGCTACTGATGAAGGTCGGCTGGCAAGTTTATTTTGGGCAGATGGCATTTGTAGGTCCGATTATCAGTGCTTTGGAGATGTGCTTGCATTCGATACAACCTACCGGAAGAATAAGTACAGAAGGCCGTTGGTAATCTTCTCAGGTTATAACCATCACCGCCAAACATGTATATTTGGTTTTGCCTTGGTAGAGGACGAACGGACAGCAACATATACATGGTTGTTGCAAAACTTTCTAGAAGTCATGCTGAACAAGTCTCCCAGTGTTGTGGTCACAGATGGTGACGAAGCAATGAAGGCAGCAATTCGAGAAATCTTCCCGGATGCAACTCACCGATTATGTGGTTGGCACATTCAGAAGAATGTAACGGCAAAAATAAAAAACAAAAAATTTTCCAACGACTTCAAAAGATGTTTGTATACTCCATGGCATCCGGATGAATTTGAAGAATATTGGGAGAATATGATAAAAAAATATGGGTTGGAGGAAAATGAATGGGTTCTAAATGAATATGAGAAGAGGAAAAGTTGGGCAAGCGCTTACTTGAGGGATAAATTCTGTGCTGGACTTAGAACAACATCAAGGTGTGAGGCGATAAACAACTTCATCAAGAGGTTTATTTGCATTCACCAAAGTCTTCTAGAGTTGGTCCAAAATCTTGAACATGCTCTTAGGGACTATAGAAACAATGAATTAGTTTCTCAATTTAAGACGCTGTATGGAGAGCCCGTTCTAACTACTGGGCTAGAAGCATTGGAGCTTTCTGCTGCCAATTTTTACACAAGGGAGATTCTTGGAGAAGTAAAAAAGGAGATTCAAAGAGTGGTCGCATTAGATGTAATAAATGAGGAAAACATATCAACCACTGTTGTGTTAAAAGTTAAGGAGTGTGACAGGAGGCAACATATTTATAACGTACTTTATGATCGCAATACTGAGCATATGGAGTGTGAATGTAGTCGGTGGAGTAGTGAAGGCATTCCTTGCAGCCACATGTTTTGTGCAATGAAAAGGGTAGGTTTACAGAAGTTGCCAGATAGACTTCTTTTGAAAAGATGGTCGAAGGATGCTAAGAAGTATCTGGATGAAAGTTCTGCTGGAGGCACTACGCAAGACAGAGAAAGAGAATTTTTAATGCGCTATGGCGCATTGTCAGTGGCAGCTACGTGGATGGTATTCTTAGGAGCTCAAGATGGTCCTTCTTTCCATGACACTATGAATGAAGTCTGGTGTTGGACCCAAACACTAGAACAAAAATCTGACTTGAAAAGACAAACAAGAGATTCAAATTAAATCCAATTTTTTGTATTGATATCGTAACAAATAATTAAGATATTTTATTTTTTCATTTGATATTCAAATTTAAATTTAAATTCAATTTAGTATTTTTTTTTTATAAAGATGTCTTACTTTATAATTACGTTAATCCAAACTTAGAATAAATCGTTGTTGGTCTTTGATTTTAAAATAATTCAAACTTGGAAACTTTTAGAGTTAAAGATTCTGTCATGATGGTAAGTAGTTTTTATATTTGTTATTGTGTTTCTTATTTCCTTTCTTTTTTTTCTTATTTATTTATTATATTTTCTTTTTTTTTTGGGGGGTCAAATACTCTTTCCTTTAAAAACCAGATTCTCTAATAACACAAATCAAACGGATTTTTTATTAATATAAATACAAATGGACTTATGCGTGTCCATTTTGCGACATGAAAGCCTATTTCACATCAATTTTATGTTTTCAAATTGTTTATCATTCAAGTAAAAAATAAAAAACGTATGGACATTCACGTCTTGTTATTTTCTTAGTAAATGATTAAAAAATAAAAAATTTTTCTTAGCATTTTTCTTGAAATATATAATTATATTATTAGGAGAAAGTAAATATTCTCATTTATTATTATTATAAATATTATGCAATTATTTTATGAAAGTTAGTTAAAATTTTTTTACCTAAAACATCTCTATAAAAAAGTTAGCAACTTTGCACATTTTTGCATAATAAAATCATTGGAGCTTACGATTATACATTAACTCTAAGTTAAAAACACTTTGAGAGAGAGCCAGTGACTTTTTATACTAAATTGGAAGATACATCGAAAAAACATTTATGAAGATAGTCCAATTTCATAAGTATTTATCTATACTTCCTTAACTATTATACAAATTTAAAAAATAAAATCTCTCAAAATACCACTATCTTTGGCAAAGAGAAATTAATGTCACTTAAACAAATATAAAAGAGCTACAATGATTTTTGTCAAATTTCAGACGAAATTCATTTTGTCTGAATGACTTTTTATTTTCAGACAAATTTAAGACAAATGTCAAACAACTTTTGGTGGAGGCATTGAAATAATATGTTATGTCCTAAATTTGTCTAAATTTTGCCCCAAATTTTGGCGACAAATTTTTTTTAGTTGGCGCCAAAATTTTCATACAGATTAGCAACACATTTTGAAAAAAAAAAAACAATTCGTCCGTATTCCATCTGAATATGCGCAATAACTTTAGACGGATCTGGGACGTATTTTAAAAAAATCTTAATTGTATCCCAAATTTGTCTATAATTAGTCGTAAATGCTTTTACTATAGCTAACCTTTCGAAGTAGCTAAAATTTTTGCCCACAGATTTGGGACGAAAATAACATCATTTGTAAATTCCGTTTGAAATTGCATCAGTTTTCAAACAAATTTCAAATGTTTACTGAAAAATTTTAACATTTAGTATACAACTATTGTCTATATATTAAATTAGTCTATGATTTATCCCAAATATTTTTACTATTCCAAAATAATTTTTTTTTCTAAAATAACCTTAATTATATAACTTATGAAAAGGTACAATTTTTTGTTTGTAAGACTTAATTCCAAAACCTCTTGATCAAAATATGAAATAATCATCATAATAGTTAACATCTCATTTATTATTATACATATTTTTGAAAATTGGATTAATAGGTACGTTAGTATTTATTTATACACCCATCTTTTATAGCAGCGGAAATTTTTTCCTTTGTAAAATTAGTTTAATATGTATTAACATTATTCATATATTAGGAATATTATTTTTTAATCCACACAAAAATATAGAATAAAATAAAATAAAAGTAAAACTAAACAAAATTTGATAGAATACATATACGCTAGATAACTTTTTGTGTAAGTACACAAATATATCCTTAGCTTCTTTTTTTATTTATTTTTTTCTATAAACATATTATAATTGTTAATTTTCTATCGTAATCAAGAAGATGGTCTGAATTTACGTGATTTTTGTACATTCAGTCTGGTCAGAGTATTTTTATTGGTTGTAGTTGCAAAAACAATGCTAATGTATAAATATCTAAGGTCTAGAATTCAATACTATAGATATTATTTAAATAACTGAATTCTAATATTAGGATTTGATTAGTTTAATCTCCAAAAAATTGTTCTAATTTAATACTAGTTATATTACAATTATACTTAATTATTTGTTCTTAGCCTAAAGAATCAAATTATGATATCGTTAATTAATAATATATTCTCTAATTTTAAAAGCATTATAGTTAAATGAATATACTCTAATTACGAAAATTAATATAATAAAGTGAATTTTTTTTTAATTTTGAGAATAGAACAACATTTTAAAATTAATTTAAGGAATTTAAATATTTTAATTGGTTAGTTTTAGATACTTATATTAGGTTATGTTAATATTTTGTTTCCTAATGTGTTTAAAAATATTTTATTTTGATATTCTTTATTATACCATTAATCAATAATTTCTTTTTTAATCGTAAATAATATTATACTTACGGAAAGAACGTGAATTTTAAATTAATTAATGGTAATATTTGATATGATTATATTATTAGGAGAAAGATAATATTTTTATTTATTACTAATTATACCTTTTTTAAATTATACAAATTATGCTATAATTATACAAATTATTTCTTTTTAAATTAAAAAATTAAATTGAGGTCTATCACGAGACACCAATGATCTACAAGTTAGGCCAAACCTTATAATAGGGCAAGGTCTTTGCATCACATCAAACACATGTCAGAACACCAAACTTAATCAACTATCTAGTTCTTCTTCTGACAAAATTTTGTAACTCCCCCGCTATTGAATTGTCTTCTTGATTGCTGTAAAGAAGCTTGAAACGTCATTATTACAAGCTGAGTAAAATCTGTGGAGTTCATCGTCATTGATTCTGCATAAACATTACTAAATTATGGTCTGTTGCAACATGAGACACCAAGAAATATGCAAGTAAATATGCTATTGCTATTAAGGCAACTCTGGCCAGGATTTCAGAACTTGTGTCAAAAAAATCAATTTAAAACTAAAATGACAACTAACAATTGCCTTAAAGCTACCAACTATATAAATGGATGGAAGGGAAGTTCTATCATGTAGAAGTTATTTACTTTCTACATGTGTAGAAATGATGTGGATATATTCAATATGTGACAAGTGTTTAGTTAGGAGACCAAAAATGACATTCTACTGTGCTTGTTTTATTGCCACTGTTTACGTGACATTAAACTTTTGTTTGTTTGTATAATTAGGTTTAGTTAAATTAATTAATGAGAGATAAAATTTGATCTCAGTCTGTTGGGCTTTTGATATTGTTGGATTAGAAGACAAAATAAATAAGTTTTATTGTATTAGATTATTTGGTAATGAAATATGAATTTAATTTCAAAATCTCTTCAACGAAAAAAAAATCTAAACCCAGGAAAAAAAATCAATTTAATTATTCTTCTCATACTAACAAAAATAAAATAAATATATGAATATGCATACATAGATAATTATATACAAAACAATTTTATTTATATCACGTAATGAATTTTTTAAAGTGGTATGTTATTTTGGTTCAATACTATTAATTTAGCAACCCTAATTATGGGGTTGATAGGTGAGCTTTTTTGGGATAATTTATATCAATTATTTATTAGAGATTAATTTTTACCAAGATATATTGAATAGAAATTGATTATATGCATGTCTTAAATAGAGTTATATAAATCGAATCAAACAAAAACTTGATTTAAGTATTTACATATAAATCGAATCAACTTGATTTAATTTATTATTTATACAGATCATTGATATTTTCTATTTGGATTCAAATAAAATATTTATTCTAACTCTAAAAAAATTAAAGTTTTAACTTCTATGTCACTTTAGAGGGTTATACTTTACAATAAATTTTTTAACATCAAAAGTCCAAGTAATGATTCTTTGGATGCTAATGAGTTTAAGAATGATTTTTAATGAATTTTAAAAATTATTTATTATTTCGTTTTAAATTAATAAGTTTGTAAAAATATAGATTTTTTGAAATTTGAACTAAAACACAAAATATAAATTTTTTTTTTTATTTATTTTGATATTTTTTATCTTTTATTTGAATATAAATGGGAGACATTTTCTTATTTATATTTATGTTTTAAAGTTAATGATTAACTTAAAAGTAAAAAATGTCAATAATTTGTACAAATAATAAATTGAATCAGGTTGATTTAATTTACTAAGTATATGTTGTACAAGTAGTAAATCTAATCAGGCTAATTCGATTTTTATCTAAATGTTTAAATCGAATCTGCTTTATTTGATTTTTATAGATCTATTTAGAACAGACGTATAACCAATTTCTATTTAGAATAGCTGTGTAAAATTGATTTCTAATTAATTTATTGATGTAAATTACCTTTTTTTTTTGTTGTTTGGTTAAATTATTGGATTTTTTTTATAAAGGATTAAAATGTTTTGATTCAAGCTTTAAGTATGTGTAAAATAATATTAAACAACTAATTATAACTTAATCTTAAAGAATTTAAAAGTAATATGAAATAAGTAATTATTAGGCTAACGAAAAATAATTTAAAGATATATTCCCTTACAAGAAGAATAAGAATGTATAAGTCAAATTGATTTTTTTTTCTTGAATTTCAATTTTTCTTTTTCTTTTTGTTGAAGAAATTTTGAGATTAAATACATGTTTCAGTACCAAATAACTCAATACAATGAAGTCTACTTATTTAACTTTCTAATACCAACAATATCAAAAGTTTAATAGATTTAGGCCCAACTCTATCTTTCATTAATTAATTTAAATAAATATAATTACACAAGCAAATAAAGTTTTAAAATCACATGATATAAATAAAAAAGAGGAAAACTAACAGAATGTTACTTTTAGTCTCCTAATTAGACACTTGTCACACATTAAACATGTTCACACTATATCTAATACTTCACTATTCTAGAAGTATGAACTTCAAAAGTCAGTGATGAATATTAAAATTGAGTACACCAGACTTAATTTTTCTACATTTTTTAACATAGCACTTTGAAAAGAGACAAAATACAACTGCTGAGAAATTAATACTTTGTCCTGCTCTTTTTTTCTCAAGATAGGAGAAAGGGACAGATCTACTCTGCCACAATAAATCACAGAATGATTGTAACTGCATTAACATCCAATAACCAAATTTGAAATAGAATTATGAAAACATCTTGACATATTGTTGGAACTACGCACATCACATCATAGTAACAACTTAAGTGCTCAAGAAACGAAATGTATAACATTAAGAACAGAGAAATAGAAGTAGCATGGCATAGCTGGTTAATCAGAAGTGCCTCCAAGAGTTGGTTTGATTTTTGTATAACTTATTTGTGAAGGTACAAAAAAAACTGTAATTTATCAATTTTTCAATAGATTAATGTCAGAGAACCATACATCTTCTAAGTAAATAGTAAATACCAACATCTAAGTTTGATAACCCTCTAGCAAGAATAAGCCAAATAGTTAATAATAAGTCAATGAGCAAATATATCCACTCATCACAATTTTTAGATGGAAAAAACATATATTAGCAATGCAGTCATGAAACAGGGTTAAATAGCATCGATTAGCACAATTCTTAAATATAAGATACATATTAGTGTTGGGAAAAACTCAACACAGGTTTAAAACAAGAACCTGTCTAACAGCGAAAGCACCAGAAATAATTTTTCCACAACCTGTGCGATTAAATAGGCAATACCAAAGATACTCCAAGCAACAAATATAGTGGCAAAAATTAAATAACCAGATACCAGAATTTTAACGTGGGAAAACTTTCAAAAGAGGGACAAAAAACTCACGGGACCTAATCTAGTAAAATCTTCCACTATCAGAATGATGGGTACACAAATAATCTTCCTAGTGACACTAGGGCATCTCAACAATTAACAAAATACATCATCAAAACTGATGGAATCAACAGAAACTCTCCTCAAAGTGGGTATCTCAAAGCAGACAAAAGAGAAGGCAATAAAACTAGTAACTTATATCCTAATGTTCATCTCTACACCAAGAATAACATACTAAAATTTCATAAGAAATGGAGCAAGTTTACCAGATCAATGTGATCAAGGTTGGCATGCCCTTTCCCCCAAATTCTTCTCCTTTTCGACGCTGTTATTCCTTTGCATTCAAAAATGAAGCTTCATGCTTCCTGTCTCTCTCTCTCGTGGCTTATATGCCACTTTATTCTTTCTTTATTTTCTTTTTTTTGTTTTAAAGCTTGTGGGCCCTACTTGGTTGGGGACCCACTAACAAATCTCTCCCTCACCAACTCAAGTGGGGATATGCTGCTCCACCAAACCCGCTTTCTCTTTGCAGGAATCAAACTTCACTGCAGGTAAACTCTTAGTCATCATATCTGAACCATTATCATCAGTATGGATCTTCTCAAGTGCATATGACTTCATCTCAAGCGCTTGACGTATCCAATGATACCTCACCTCTATGTGCTTCGATCTGGAATGAAACGTCGGATTCTTGCTGAGATGGATAGCACTCTTACTGTCACAGAATAGCACAAACTTCTCTTGATTGATGCCTAACTCTTCTAGAAATTTCTTCATCCACAAGAGTTCTTTAGAAGCTTCAACAATAGCAATGTATTCTGCCTCTGTAGTAGACAAAGCAACACATTTCTGAAGTCGAGATTGCCACGACAAAACTCCCCCTGCAAAAGTCATCATATAACCAGAAGTAGACTTCCTTGAATCAAGATCCCCAGCCATATCTGCATCTGTGTAACCATCCAACACAGGTTGGCCACTCCCAAAGCATAAACAAACTTTGGAAGTACCATTAAGGTATCTGAGAATCCACTTCACTGCTTGTCAGTGTTCCTTGCCAGGATTAGAGAGAAACCGACTAACAACTCCAACTGCATGAGCAATATCCGGTCTGGTGCAAACCATAGCATACATCAAACTGCCAACTGTAGATGCATATGGAATCTTTTTCATTTCTTCTTTCTCTTTCTCACTTGTAGGACATTGCTGCGAACTCAGCTTGAAATGACTAGCAAGTGGAGTACTAACAGGTTTAGAATTACTCATGCTAAACCTCTCTAAAACCTTCTCAATATACTTCTGCTGTGACAACCACAGTTTTTCATTCTTCTTGTCACGAGTGATACTCATGCCAAAGATTTTCTTTGCAGGACCCAAATCCTTCATAGCAAAGGATCTGTTCAAGTCTTTCTTAAGACTTTCAATCTTCTTAGTGTCATGACCAACAATCAACATGTCATCAACATAAAGCAAGAGAATTATAAAATCACCATCAGAGAATTTCTTAACATATACACAATGAACAGAAGAAGTCTTACTATACCCATGACCTTCCATGAAGGAATCAAACTTTGTGTACCACTACCTTGGCACTTGCTTCAGCCCATATAAGCTCTTCTTCAACTTGCATACAAGGTGCTCCTTTCTTTTAACCTCGAAACCCTCTGGTTGCTCCATATAGATTTCTTTATCTATGTCACCGTGAAGGAATGCAGTTTTCACATCAAGCTGTTCAACCTCTAAATTCAAGCTAGCCGCTAATCCAAGCACAACTCGAATAGAGGACATCTTCACAACTGGAGAGAAAATCTCCTCAAAATCAATACCTTTCTTTTGCTCAAAGTCTTTCACAACCAATCGAGCTTTGTACCTTGGCCGTGAGATATTTTCATCCGCTTTCAATTTGAACACCCATTTATTCTTGAATGCTCTTTTACCCTTCGGCAACTTCACCAATTCAAAAGTATGATTCTCATGCAAGGATTTCATTTCTTCTTGCATGGCCTTCAACCAATCTTCCTTATGCTCATCAGACATAGCCTCCCGGTAGCTCTCTGGCTCCCCAGTCTCAGTGTTCATCACATACTCATGAGGAGAGTATTTCTGAAAAGGATGACGCTCTCTAGTAAATCTTCTCAATTCAGACTCAACTGGTAGTTCAGGTGAAACTTCAACATCTGGCACCTCAAGTTGAGGTGTAGGTTCATCATGCAAATCATCACCATCATTATCAACTTGTACATCTCTCCCATCAACAGGAGGTCTAGTGGAAGGACTAGGTTCATCATCAGCAGAACGTCTAACAGTTATTGGCTTATCTGTCTTCTCAAGATCTTCAATAGTTTGGTCTTCAAGAAAAATCACATCTCGGCTTCTAATTATCTTCTTGCTCACTGGATCCCATAATCTGTAACCAAAGTCTTCGTGACCATAACCCATGAAGATACACTGCTTTGACTTCCCATCAAGTTTAGACCTTTCATTTCTTGGAATGTGAACAAAAGCTCTATAGCCGAACACTCGCAAGTGACTATAGGAGACATCTTTTCCTTTCCAAACTTTCTCTGGAACATCACCATTAAGTGGAACAGAAGGAGAAATGTTGATCAAATCTACTACAGTTCTCATTGCTTCACCCCAAAAGGATTTAGGCAACTTTGCATGAGAGAGGATACGCCTGACTCTATCATTGATAGTACGATTCATTCTCTCAACAACTCCATTATGTTGAGGAGTCTTAGGAACCGTCTTCTCAAGCTTGATCCCATGTCCTTTACAATACTCTTCAAACGGACCCCTGTATTGCCCATCATTATCTGCTCGAACACATTTTAATTTTCTTCCTGTTTCTCTTTCAACACTTTCATGAAAGTGTTTGAAGATTTCAAGCACCTGGTCTTTAGATTTCAAAACAAAAACCCACACTTTTTGAGAATAATCATCAATAAAAGTAACAAAATATGATGCACCACCTAGTGTCTTAGCATCCATAGTGCAAACATTAGTGTGAACTAAATCTAGAACATGTGATCTCCTATGAGGTCCAGAACTATGAAATGATACTCTAGCATGCTTTCCAACAAAACAATGAGTGCAAGTATTTAAAGTTGTACCTTTCACTGGAAGTGAGTGCTTCTTGGCCAAGACGCTTAGTCCTTTCTCACTCAAGTGACCAAGACGTATATGCCACAAATCAGAAGAGGAATCATCAGCTACATTTATATCTTCTTTGCACAACTTTACTTGCAACTGATAGAGAGTAGTGAGACTATTGTCTTCTCTAGCAACAATGAGAGCCCCTTTGGTAATCTTACATTTTTCACTGCCAAAGGAAGTGCAATACCCCTCTTGATCTAATGCCTTCACTGAAATGAGATTGAACCGCATATCTGGCGCATGCCTAATATTCTTCAACTGCAACTTGCATTCCATGTTGGTTTGAAGCCACATATCACCCATACCAATGATATCACACACTCCTTTATCTCCCAATTTGATCTTGCCAAAATTTTCAGCAGTATAAGAAGTGAAAAATTTATGCCTCGGAGTGACATGACATGAGGCACCAGAGTCCATAATCCAAGTGGAATCATCACAGACAAGATTCACGTAATTTTCATCATATGTGATAAGAACATCTTCATAAACAATGGCAGCAGTTTCTTTATCACCATCTTTACCTTTGTCTTTGTTTCTTCCCCTTGATTCTTCTCTTTTCAAGAACCTACAATACCTCTTGATATGCCCCGGCTTGCCACAATGGTGACAAATGAACTCCTTTCTTGACTTGTACTTTTTTCTTGACTTGCTTCGACTCTCTGACTTATCAGAACTGTGAGGTTTTCTACTTTGACTTCTCCCCCGTGACTCTGAAATAAGTGCTTCTGACTGGGAGGAGGCATTAGTCAAATCCCGCTCTCTTCTTCTGGCTTCTTCATTCAACATGCTCTCTTTAACCATTGCTAACGTCAACTTCCCATTTGGAGCTGAGTTAGTCAGTGTCACAACCAGAACTTCTCAACTGTCAGGCAAAGAGCTCAGCAACAACAAGGCTTGCAACTCATCATTCAAAGTGATTTGTCAGTTAGTTCACCGTCTCCTGAAAAATGCTCAAGTGCTCCGGCATTGATTTACCTTTAGTATACTTCATATTGATAAACTTTCTAATCAAGAATGCTTTATTTTGCACATTCTTCCTCTCATATAACTCCTTCAATTTGTTCCACATCTTCTCAGCATTCGTTTCGGTGTCAACATGTGGATACACGCTAAGATCAAGCCATTGCCTAATCAAAGCAACTGCCTTCTGATTCAGCTTCTTCCATTCAGCATCGGATTTAGTACCTTTGGATTTATCCCCCTCCACAGGATCATACAAGTCCTTGCTATACAACATATCTTCCAAGAGGGTCTTCCAAATTGAATAATTTTGGGAATTCAATTTGACCATATTCGGTCCATGAGTATTTTTCTCCATTTAATCAGCACAGAGATAAACAACCAAAGCTCTAGATACCACTTTGTTGGAAAAAACTCAACACAGGTTTAAAACAAGTACCTGTCTAACAGCGGAAGCACCAGAAATAATTTTCCCATAATCTGTGCGATTAAATAGGCAACACCAAAGATACTCCCAGCAGCAAATACAATGGCAGAAATTAAATAACCAGACACCAAAATTTTAACGTGAAAAAACTCCCAAAAGAGGGATAAAAAACCCACGGGATCTAGTCCAGTAAAATCTTCCACTATCAGAATAATGGGTACACAAACAATCTTCCTAGTGACACTGGGGCATCTCAAAAATCAACAAAATACATCATCAAAACTGATGGAATCAACATAAACCCTCCACAAAGTGGGTATCTCAAATCAGGCAAAAGAGAAGGCAATACAACTAGCAACTTATATCCTAATGTTTATCTCTACACCAGGAATAACATACTAAAATTTCATAAGAAATGGAACAAGTTTACCAGGTCAATGTGATCAAGGTTGGCATGCCCTTTTCCCCCAAATTCTTCTCCTCTTCGATGCCGTTTTTCCTTTGCATTCAAAAATGAAGCTTCATGCTTCCCCCCTCTCTCTCTCTCATGGCTTATATGCCACTTTATTCTTTCTTTATTTTTTTTTTGTTTTAAAGCTTATAGGCCCCACTTGGCTGGAGACCCACTAACAATTAGTGATCAAAATCATATATCATATACTTGAATTGGCTGCGACTGAAGACAGATCTGTAGATACTTCTGAATCATGGAAATCAGTAATATACTCTGGTGTCCCATCACTACGTTGTGATTTGTCTGTAAAAACAGTTGCAATGGAAAGGACTAATAATGATATTGATAGTACCTGATTGAAGAGATACTTATTAGCTACTTACTCTTTTGAATATAGTAAAACTTGTAAGTTAAGGGAAGAGGTAAGAGCACCTCCAACGGCTGGTTCCATTCCACTTTTTTCTGACATTTTGGAGAACCTACCGTTGGAGCATATCATTATTGAGTCCCAGCACATTGTTCAAGAAGAGAGAGTCTCTGCTTAGAGAAACTCATTGTAGCCAATAATAACTTGCCACTTGATAAGTTATTATTAAAAATAAATAATTATAATAAATAATTATAGTAAATAATTATTTCTCTATGTAATTAATAATTTATATTAATTATTTAAATAATAATTAATTAAATAATTAAATCATAATTAATTTATTAAATAATTTAATTTTTTAAATTTAAAATACTAACCACATTATTAAAATTAGCCGTTGCGAAACTAGTCGTTGCAAAATTATAGAGCTTGTCGTCAACTATAGAGCTTACTTATGTTTTTCTTTGTATTATTTAATTTTACAAATTAGTGTAATCTCGAATTATATATTGTGTATTATTGTTATATATGAATTTATTTAATATTAATATCTTTTAATAGTGAATTATTTTTAAATTAATAAATTTAAATTATATTATTAAAAAAAATTAATTACATTAATTTTAAGTATTTTAATTAATTAATTAAGTGGGATCATAACAGAGACTAAAGTTAATTCCTCTTAATGGAGAAGAGAGAGATACTTTGAGTTCCTATTTATTGTTTATGACACAAAAGCTGATGTGGAGTTACTTTTATGTCAGGTGGGCCACAAATAGAAACTGAGATAAATTCCCTACTGAAGATGGTCTAAGACAACTTCACATAAAAAAGCAAATCGAAAATACTAAATCAGTTTGATCTAAGGTAACCATGATAGTCAAAGGGCCCGAGAAAATACTGTATGCTATATCTATGGTTGCCAATGGTGAAATCTATTCTATTATATAAAAATCGAATTTCTGCACTTAATGATAGAACTGACGTGGCATGCTTCTGAGAGTGTTTCCTAATTTATTTTTTTTAACTCATTAAATACAAGTTATTACGATAAACTAACTATATCAATTAATTAATTTGATTAGATATTTAAATATCATTTAATTTATTATAATTTATATCAATTTGATTTGGTAGTATTTTTTAATTTATTTATTTTAATATTCTGTTAATATTTTTTAATTTATTTATTTTAATTTATTAAACCAAATTTATTGTGTGTATTAATTAATTAATTTGATTAATTTATTAGTCATTAAAATAATAAATCTATGAATAAAATAGGTAATTGAAATATTTTCAACTAATAATTGAATCAAATCAAATCATATCATATATATTGAGTTAAATTCGAATCATGTGAATTAAGGACTAAATTAAAATGAGATAATTTCTTACTTATTCAAGTTGAGTGCAATAAATACAAATTAATTTTGTTAGATAATCGTAGTTGCCTGGTCTACTATATATAGATGGTCACACAAAATTATAAGAATAGTGATTTTTATCGCTCTTATTATTTCAACTCTTCTTTTCTTCTTTTTTGTTTTTCTCTATGTATAATTTCTTTTATGTATAAATGTACCCAAAATGAGAAAGTACGGATGAGTGTTTTATTGATTGTTTGTTTGATGAACATATCTCAATTTAGACATTCTACTACTGTAGATGGAAGTTGACCTGTAGCAACTCAAAATGGCCAATGTATTTTTTTATAGTATTAGATAGAAGAATATTTGTTAAAATGAATATACCTATTGTAATGAATTTTTTTCAATTGTTATATTTTTATGTCAGTCGTGTAAATTCTTTGAAGGCACAAGATAATAAAATAGGTTGACTTTAATATCATTAGAAGCTAAATTTAATAGTTCAAATAAGCACCACTAATTATGTTAAAAAAATAATTTTATAATAATAATGTGATTTACATATTAATTTTTTCGAATAAATTCATTTCAAAATTAAATATAGAAGTTGGACTCAATTACGCTAAAATTTTAAAGGTAATATAGAATTTGACAACAAAATTAACATTCATTAAGGAAATAAATTTATTTATAGTTATTTCCTAATTATAAATAATAACAAGACTTATGAAAAAATATTAGTGTCATCATTTTTATTAATTAAATCATAATATTAGGTAGTTGATAGTTGCATAGGCGGAAATTATTAAGTAATTACGTAAAAATTAGCAACGAACAAGCAATAAAGATTCAGAAAAAATCGATTATATAATATCAATTTCATAATTAAAATATGTCACATATCATATTCTCATATATTCTATTTATTATCTATTCTATTATATAAAAATTAGGTTTCTGCACTTAACGAACGTGACATGCTTATAAGAATGTTTAGTGATTTGTTTCTTTTAACTCATTAAATATAATTTATTATGATAAATTAACTATATCAACTAACTGATTTGATTAGATATTTAAATATCACATCATTTATATCAATTTGATTTGGTAGTATTTTTTAATTTATTTCTTTTAATGTTCTGTTAGTATTTTTTAATTTATTAAACTAAATTAATTATACTAATTATCTGATGGATCATGTAATTTTTTTTACATTTTTATTTTTTTTTAAATTTTTCAGACTTATCAACCTTTAAGTTGTCTATACATCACTTCTCAAAATATTATGATTTTACAAGATATAATATGTGGGGTACGGTAAATCACCTTTATAAACTATTTGCATACCAATTTTACGTATATCCCCGTAATTAAAAAAGGTTACGTGCATGTCTCAATTTACATATCTATGTAAATCAAATTTATGAAGTTCGAATTATGTGTTTTCGTAGTAAATCGAATCTATAAGATTCGAATTACTTGGATGCTATCTATGCTACTAAATCGAACGAAGGAGATTCAATTTAAAATGAGTTGGATTGCTACTAAGTGAATATAAATCGAACCTTATTGCTTCGATTTAGCATGGATCACATAAATCGAAATTTATAGATTCGATTTAGTAAGGGATGACATAATTCGAATTCTTTGAATTCAATTTACTTTCGAATCACAATATCAAGTAATTCGAATCCTATAAATTCGATTTACTACTTATTACCCTAATTTGAATTCATTAAATTCGATTTATATAGAAATGTAAAAGGAGACAACTAGGTAACGTTTTTGAATTTGGAAGATTCAGGTAATTTTAGGGTGGCTTTAGTTTATCAACGTAAATTAACCTAATATGTGATATTAGTTATTGTTATATATATATATATATGAAAAACGTGACTTATTTATGCATTGTTTGGATTAGAAGAATTTATAGGAAAATAAAATGCTGGATAAGAAAATGGATGGAAAAATCAATTTTTCATTGTTTGGATCAACAAAGAAATTAAATGAAAAACATAAAAATGTATGTGGAGGTCATGTAAATTTTTTCTCTTCAAAATTGCGAAAAAAACTGATGCAGAAGTGCAAACATGGGTAAAAATACAGAGTTACCATTTGAATTATAATTTATATATAATATATAAAAATATTAATATAATTTTATTCTATTATAATTTTTTCTCTTCTTACTTTTCCTTCTATCCAAGCAAAAGAAAATTTTTCCTCTATTTTCTTTCCATTCATTTTTGCTTTATCTAAACAACACACAAAAAAAAATATACTTTTCTTTCCTCTCATTTTCTTTCTTTCCATTTTTTTTTTCTTATTTTCAATCTTATATCCAAACAATAGCTTAATGTTTATCCATTTATCTTCTATTAATATTGTTATAACAAGGATACATGTGACCTTATAAAAATGATATAACCTAAACTCTGATTATCACAGAAACAGTCAAAATGGATATTTGTAGGGATCACTCGCGTTTTAGGACTAGATGGAGACTCGTGAAATCCTCACGACCTGCCATGCAAAAAAGAATAGGACTAGGAGTGGCAAACGGGCCGAAACCCATCGGATTGACCCGCATAACCCGCCAAAAAAGGTGGATTGGACTGAATTTTTGAGACCGCCAAACTTAAAAAGCCCGCCTATCCCGCACTGCTTAATCCATGGGTTTCGATAGGACGAAAGCAGGGTGGGACAGGCTTCCCCGCTGGGCCAAGCTTTTATTTTATTAGAGCCATTTTTTTACAAATTTCTATTATGTTATTGATCTACGAGAGGATGAAGATGATAATTGAAGATGTTCTAAGTTATATTTTAGATTACGTTTTATGTTTGATTAATTATAAACTTGAAGATGTTTAATTATATATTTTGGATAATATTTGTTTTGATTTGAACAATGTTGGTTTTATTATTTTGTTTCAAAAAAAATTTGTTTATAATTATGTTTATTACATATTTATAATTATTAAAATTTTAATGTTTGTGAATTTAAAAATTATAATTTTTTTATGTTTTTAGAAATTATAAATATATTGAAATTGTTGTGAAATTATATATATTGTTTAATATTTAATAGTTTATAAAAAAAAAGGAGATCCCGCCAGCCTACCATTAGGCGGAACGGGGGAGAAATCAAGACCGCCTTACTAGGCGGGGCGGGGCGGACCAGCCCACTAGATGGCGGACTTTTGGCGAGACAAGGCAGGTTTTCCCATTTGCCACCCTTAATGAGAACATGGATATAAGTACCCGCTCCATGGAACCTATTAAATATATACAACATAAAATTATTAATTTATCCTAATTTATATATACATAAATCCATTTCTTGAATTTAGTAACCCTAGTTTCTGCTTCCAATTCAAATTTTTTCTTTTTCTTTCAGACTCATTCTCAGCCTCGATCCTCTCTCTCTCTAACTCACTTTCTTTGGCTCTCAAGTCCCTCACTATGTCGCTCAATATCGTCTCAAAAAATTATGTTATGTTATTATGTTGGAACATGTTTTTATGTTTTCTCCTTTTAAAATGTTATTTTTCATAACGAATATGTTATAAATTGTGTTGAATTATATTAAATTAATTATTTTATGATTATTATATTATGTCTTTTTGTGTTAATTTTTTTCAAAATTTTTTAAAGAATATTCGTAGATACTCGAGAAGATCTGCGTTCCCTAAGGGATAATTAAACAGAAACTTGCAATGACGAAGAAGGAACGCGGGCATTTTTTTTAAATAGGAATGAGGGATGGGAAGGGGCTTCTCACGCTCCCCTAAGTACTCATTATCATATCTAACTAGCAATGGAGATCCAATTTGAGTCAATTTAAAGGGGACACGTGGACTTTATCTACATTGGGCCTTTAAGGTAATGAACTTAAGTTAGATTTGGGACCCTAACAATGGATTTTAGTTGATTTTGCTTGCATTGAGGTCTTACTAGACCCAAATATATCTTGGATTAATATTTTGAGTCATTGTTATAGCAAATACTAAACTATTTAACTATATATTATCGATTATTAAGTTTATAATTAATTTTTAATCCAATTTTTGGTAATTAAAATTTAAATGATTGAAATTATTAAATGTTAAGTATTTTGTATCTAACCAATTTATTTTTTTATTGAAATTAAAAAAGAATGAGTTGTTAATCAATTCTAAATTTAAATTTAAATTTGAGTAAGAAAATAAAAAATATTTTAAATTTTATCTCGCTAACCAGAATTAATTTCAAGATAAGAAATTACTTTGTACATCGTATATATTGTAGGATAGTGTGGTCATTTACTATTTTTTAATGGTAAATAATGGTGTAAGAAATTAGAAGAAAATGTATTTACAAGTTTAGGAAATATTAATTTATTTTTTAATAGAATAAATTATATATTGAATAACAAAAGTTATTATTGGTTTCTCTTCACACTAACTAATACTCAATGATGGTATTTCGGTATACCATGTTACCAAAAAATATTAATCGATCTAATAACTTTTGTAATGATACAAGTTTATGAATTTCAAAAATTTAAAAATCATTTCATAAAATGTGAAGTTTTAACGAGTAACAATGTTGATTATATTGTTTTGACTTCAAAAATGAATATGGTTGATAAACCACTATTTTATGGTTTATCTTGTGCTCATTTGAGTGGTTTTTATCAAGTCCTTACTCACTTATTCATATGATTTGCATGATTTTACAATTCCTTCCTAGTTCTGTGCTATGATTGAAAACATGCTTCGTTGCTCTTAAATTTTACCAATTTTAATCCTCTCTTATTATCATTCGATACCTTGATATGTGTGTTAAGTGATTTCAGGGTTTATAGGGCAGGAATGGCTTAGAGGATGGAAAGGAAGCATGCAAAAGTGGAAAGAATACAAGAAACTGAAGGAATTGCTAAAGCTGTCCAGCCTGACCTCTTCACACTAAATCGACCATAACTTGAGCTATAGAGGTTCAAATGAGGCGGTTCCAGTTGCGTTGGAAAGCTAACATCTGGGACTTCGCAATGATATATAATTTTCTATAGCTGCCCCGAAGATAGGCGAGGCGCAAGCGTAGATCACGCGTACGCGTGACCTGGAAAAAATTCAATCTACGCGTACGCGTGACTTTGCCGCATGCTGGATGTATTAGAAATCCCTGGGGCAATTTCTGGGCTGTTTTTGACCCAGGTTTTGGCCCAAAAAACACATATTAGAGGCTATAAAGTGGAGGAATCTATCCATTCATGAAGAACAACATTCATTATTCATAATTTTAGGTTTTAGATGTAGTTTTCTAGAGAGAGAGGCTCTCTCCTCTCCCTAGGTTTTAGGATTTAGGATTTCTCTTAGTTTTAGGATTGTTTCTTCTCAATTCCAGGTTCAATGTTCCTTTAGTTTATGTTCTCTTCTACTTTTAATTATTCTATTACTTTAGTTTGTTTATTTTCCCAAATTGGTTTATGGATTCCTATGTTTAATTTGATTTTCTATTTAATATAATTTGAGGTATTTCAGATTTAAGATTGCTTTCTTTTATTCATGTTATTGATACTTTTAATTTAATTTATATTTTCTCCTTTGCTTTGGTTAAGTAATTGGTGACACCTGAGTTATCAAACTCAGCTGTTGATTGAAAATTAGAATTTGCTTATTGATTTGGATCCCTCTAAAGCTAGTCTTTCCATAGGAGTTGACTAGGACTTGAGGAATCAAATTGATTAGTCCACTTGACTTTCCTTTATTTAGTAAGGGTTAACTAAGTGGGAGCAATAAACAATTCTCATCACACCTGATAAGGATAACTAGGATGGGATTTCCAGTTCTTATACCTTGCAATGGTTTTCATGATAATTAATTTACTTTATTGCCAGTTTATTTTCCTTCTCCCTATTTCAAAAACCCAAGAAGATACTTTTTCCATAACCAATAATAAATCATACTTCCCTACAATTCCTCGAGAGACGACCCGAGATTTAAATACTTCAGTTATAAATTTTACTGGTTTGCTTTAGTGACAAACAATTTTTTTGTACGAAAGGATTCTTTGTTGGTTTAGAAACTATACTAGCAACGAGATATTATTTGTGGATTTCTTTACTAGCAAAAATCCGTTCGTCAAAATGGCGCCGTTGCCGGAAAATTGCAAATGTGTTCCTTATTATTGGTTATTGTAAATAATTTTGCTTTTTTTCGTTCTTTGCTCGTGTTTCTAGTTTTAGGAGTTTATTTTCTTTAATTTTATTAATTTTTATTTCCCTGACTACTATGAATTCTCACGCCTCTGGCTTTAAGTTTGGTTCCAATGTTGTTGTAAGGAATGAAAGCTATAATGAGAATAGGCATCAAGGTTGGAAGAATCAAAGATGGGAGGAGCCACAAGGATTTGATCAACCCTCTTGGCAACAACCCCCTCCAATGCGCTATAACCAACAACCATTTTGTGATGCATACCAAGACAATAGTTATGGTGGACCCTTTCGTGACAAACCTCCTCCACCAAATTACTATGGTCAAGAGCCATTCTGGGGAGCGTACCAAGATGATAAATATGGTGAACCCCCTTGTAGTTACCGACAAGCCCCACCATATACTTATGAACCATCTCCCCAACACACCTTTGAACCACCATACTCACGAGCCCCTTTCTACCATTCACCTCCATATGACCCTAATCCTTATCCACCACACCAACTACCATATAAACCACACCCAGAACCACCACCTCAAGATTCACCATCTCCATATCTTTATCAAGAAGAACCACCTCCATGTTATGAGCCCTTTCTCCCAATAATTGAACTCTCCTATCCACCCCAATCTCCATTGGATAACAACACACACATCTCTAACATCATTAGTCTCACCTCTACACTCCAAAATCTTATATCCCACATGAACTAACCCTCTACCTCCAATATTCAACCCTCAAACTCTAGTACGCTTCTTTTTCAACCACATAATAATCTTCTCATTCCATCACCACCCTCCATAGAAGAGCACCCACATCCATCAATCCAAGAGCAAGATGATCACAGTCATGCTATTAACATGGAACAAGAGAGAAGGGATCGTCTTCGTGAATTCATACTTCATAAGAAGCTAGAGGAGGCCCTACAGGTGGAGATAGTAGAGACCCTTGAAATCGAAGGAGTTGTTGAAGAATTAGTGAAGGAAGATATCAAGGAGGAGTCTGATTTTGTCTTAGAGCAAGAGGAGGCCCTAAAGGTGAAGGTAGGAGAGACCCTTGAAGATGAAGGAATAGTTGAAAGGAGTTGTCATGGAAAGAAAATCATCAAGGATGAGTACGATTTTATACTAAAACAATTGGACAAAGCAGTAATTATTGAAGAGGAAGAACCGGTTGAAGACTTGGGAGATGCAGAACCTCCATGGGAAGGTCCAATCATAGAACCTCTTTCCAAGACATTTGAATTTGATGTTGAAGGGGGTGTACAACCTCCAAGGCATATCATGGCTAAAGACTTTGAAGAGGTTGATCAAGAGATGGAGATTAAAGAAGAAGAAGCACAACCTCCCATGCCCTTGGTGAGTAATAAAGAAGAGATTGAATTGGAAGAAAGCTACCAAGAGGAAGAAGTTGAAACTGAAGAAGCTTGCAAAGAGGTGGAAGTTGTCAAGGAAGAGCTCAAGGGAATGGAGTTGGAATTTACCTTGCCAAAGTCGTTGGAGAACTCTCCCCCAAAGCCATCACCATCCATTCCTTCATTCAAGTGGGTAAATCTTTCATCTCTAAGCTTAATTAGCCCACTTGAATATGCTTTGCTTGAGACGGATGGGCAACTTAGAGCTCTTTGTGGCTATAAGAGTAAAAGGGATATGGTTAGTGGTAAGAGTTGTCATGCAAGGTTCAATATGGTTGCATGCTCCAAATTGAAGTATAAGGGTTGGTATAATTCTCAATTGAATGGGTCTAGGAAGTTGTTTGGATATCTCCATGAGAATTCCGATTGCTCACCACCCAAATGGAAAAATGATGATCAACAAGAAGACGGGTGCAAAAGCAAGGTTTGGGACCCCAGAATTCATTCTAGCAATCAACACTCTTGGGGCCTTGTCACTTGCTTTAACTTGCTTGAAGGCTTTATGCAACTAGTGTGGGACCCCGGAGGCTATTAGAATTACAAACACTGGTAGGGATTCCTGGATGAGTTCAAACACAAGCCACCATAACAAGGGACTCACCAAATGTCCAACTTAAGGACTTTAACTAAAAGTGCTAGATAGGAGACAACCTACCATGGTATATTCTTTCCTTTTTTTCTTAGTTTTATTTTATTTTATTTTTATTCGTGTTCATTTATAATTTCTGTATAGTCATCTGCATTCTGTATTTTGTATTCTGCATTTAAAAAAAAGGGGATCGACGCGCAAGCGTCAACGATGCGCACGCGTCGTACGTGTCTGTGCAACTAGACAGAGAGTTGCGCGAGAGATGCGCGGGAGGGGTGCATGAAGCACAAGCCACCCCACGTGTATGCGTATCTCACGCATACGCATCCCCTACAGAAAGTGCAACCTACGCGTAAGCGTCAGCGATGCGTACGCGTGGGATGAAAATCGGCGTAAAGAGCACCTGAACAGAGAGTTGTGCTGCCCTTGCGATGGAACTGTGCTAGAGGCACAAAATCACCCACGCGTATGTGTCCCTGACGCGTCCGCGTCATTTCGCTTCCAGACCACCTATGCGTACGCGTGGGCGACGCTTACACGTCGAACGGCCAACTCAGTTTTCACGCGTACGCGTCGCGCCCCGTTTTTAAATTCTTACTTCTTTCTTCTATCCTTTCTCCTTCCTTCTTCCTCCTTTCTTACTTTCTTCTTCTTCTTCATCTTTTTAACTTCTCATCCTTCTTCACTTTCATTCTATTTTACTTAATTTGCATACTTTCATTCATTGCATTTTAATTTTGTGCATATTTTTATTTTCTTTTCTAAAGTTATTCTTTCTACATTGGTGTCATATATTCTTATTCAACTGTTGTGCCTTTTCTGGTATTATTTTGGTGCTTAGTGACTTGTTTTACACTGTTGGGTGATATTACTTATCTGTCAATGCCAATCCTTTATAATACTTGTAATCCTTTTGCATTGACATGAATTTATACTATCCTTCATTACCTACTATCTCTTCCCTATTGTTACACTTTTTGCACTATTGATATGCCATGTACTTCTATTGTTTTCTCACGTACATGTTGTAGTTACCATGTAATTGAGACTCTCATTATTTGGCATTGACCCAACCATATTTTATTTATTTTCTATCTTTATTTTTTGGATTACCTTTCTTCATTTTTCTCTTCTTTCAGGATGGCCACCGAAGAAGGAAAAGGAAAATCTTCTCAAAAGGGCAACAAACAAGTCCATCTGCACAATCTTTGGAGAAAAGTATCAGTTGGAGCAACCCGTCCACTTGCACATCTCAGCATGCACCGAGGACGGTGCAATCTTTAAGTGTGGGGAGGTCGATACCGATCTCCATGGGTTAGTACCTTCCTGTCTCAACACCAATATTTAAATTTTCTTTGAAATTAGTTGTTGCATTTGCATGTTTGATTGCATGTTTGTTACATTTTGTGCATATTTTACCAACTACTTGGTTGAAGTGATGGATTCTTTTCCAAGAAATTGTTTTATAATATTTCACGAATTTAAATTGAAAATTTTTTGATAAACTTGCTTGAAGAAATTTATTTTGGAACATGGTTTAGAGCTCGAACACACAAAATCAGTGAGATTTTGAGCTTATTTGATTGGTTGCATTTTACCAACCAATATTTTATTTTGGTGTGTATTTTTCTCTCTAAAATTGTGATCTTTGTCTTGTTTAATTCTATATTTCCATGGTTTGATGTATGCATGCACTTACATGATTGAGACCTTGTTTCACTAAGCTTACATACCCATATGGCCTTACCCTTTCATTATCTTTTGTAAATAGCATTGCATATAAGTTGTACTCAAATTCGGATGCATGAATATGTGGAAAACATAATTAATGGGTAGTTAGACTTTATATTATGATTACATGGATTGTCCTAAGTTAGGTGAGAAGTTTAGGTTAATTAAGGATTCAGATCCTACCTTGACCCTAACCCCATTACAACCCTTAAAAGACATCTTCATTTGTGTATTTGTGCATTAAACTTTTGTTGATTGGTAGAAGAAGATCAAGCCTTAGAAAGCAAGATTAGTAGAGAATTGAGAGAATCGAACCTCAAACACCTGAGCAATTAGAGTGTATGCATTTCCAGTAAGGGTTCGATACTCGATTCCTTGTTCCCGGCTTTCATGGGCTATTTTCTTCTTGCAAGTCTATTTGTACTTCATTTTTACGATTTGAATTAGTGAAATCCAGTTCATATTTGGTTTTGAAAGATTTATTTACTTTTCACCAAGTATGTAAAAGCATTTTGCATTTAGCTGCATTCATACAGATAGGTTACATTTCGTACATTCTACCATTCCTCTTCACTCTTATAGCTTCTCTTGAGTTTAGCGTAAGGACATGCTAATATTTAAGTGTGGGGATGATAATAAACCACTATTTTATAGTTTATCTTGTGCTTATTTGAGTGGTTTTTATCAAGTCCTTACCCACTTATTCATATGATTTGCATGATTTTACAATTCCTTCCTAGTTCTGTGCTATGATTGAAAACATGCTTCGTTGCTCTTAAATTTTACCAATTTTAATCCTTTCTTATTACCATTCAATACCTTGATATGTGTGTTAAGTGATTTCAAGGTTTATAGGGCAGGAATGGCTTAGATGATGGAAAGGAAACATGCAAAAGTGGAAGGAATACAAGAAACTGAAGGAATTGCTAAAGTTGTCTAGCCTGACCTCTTCGCACTAAATCGACCATAACTTGAGCTATAGAGGTCCAAATGAGGCAGTTCCAGTTGCGTTAAAAAGCTAACATCCGGGGCTTCGCAACGATATATAATTTGCCATAGTTGCCCCGAAGATAGGTGACGCGCAAGCGTGGATTACGCGTACACGTGACCTGGAAAAAATTCAATCCACGCATACGCGTGACTTTGCCAAGTGCTGGACGTATCAGAAATCGCTGGGGACGATTTCTGAGCTGTTTTTGATCCAGTTTTTGGCCCAGAAAATATAGATTAGAGGCTATAAAGTGAGAGAATCCATCCATTCATGAAGAACAACATTCATTATTCACAATTTTAGGTTTTAGATGTAGTTTTCTAGAGAGAGAGAGGCTCTCTCCTCTCTCTAGATTTTAGGATTTAGGATTTCTCTTAGTTTTAGGATTGTTTCTTCTCAATTCCAGGTTCCATGTTCCTTTAATTTATGTTCTCTTCTACTTTTAATTATTCTATTACTTTAGTTTGTTTATTTTCCCAAATTGGTTTATGAATTCCTATGTTTAATTTGATTTTCTATTTAATATAATTTGAGGTATTTTTGATTTAAGATTGCTTTCTTTTATTCATATTATTGATGCTTTTAATTTAATTTAGATTTTCCCCCTTTGCTTTGGTTAAGTAATTGGTGACACCTGAGTTATCAAACTCAACTGTTGATTGAAAATTGGAATTTGCTGATTGATTTGGATCCCTCTAAAGCCAGTCTTTCCATAGGAGTTGACTAGAACTTGAGGAATCAAATTGATTAGTCCACTTGACTTTCCTTTATTTAGTAAGGGTTAACTAAGTGGGAGCAATAAACAATTCTCATCACACCTGATAAGGATAACTAGGATGGGATTTCCAGTTCTTATACCTTGCAATAGTTTTCATGATAATTAATTTACTTTATTGCCAGTTTATTTTCCTGCTCTCTATTTCAAAAACCTAAGAAGATACTTTTTCCATAACCAATAATAAATCATACTTCCCTGCAATTCCTTGAGAGACGACCCGAGATTTAAATACTTTGGTTATAAATTTTACTGGGTTTGCTTTAGTGACAAACAATTTTTTTGTACGAAAAGATTCTTTGTTGGTTTAGAAACTATACTAGCAACGAGATATTATTTGTGGATTTCTTTACTAGCAAAAATCCGTTCGTCAATGATACCAACGAATAAAATTGTTCCAAGTAAATTTCAACAAAGACAAAAGTCCATAACTATTGCTATTAATGTAAAATTAATCTATTTTAAAGACAAATACAATTTTTTTTTCTACGGATTTCTAACTCAGCAAGTCGAGGATGACTAATCCACCACATATTGATGCTCTATTTATTAAGAATTTGTCGATAACTAATGGATTATTTATACATATAAGACGAGATTCGAACTCCAAATATTTGCTTAATCGAACAAATAAGATAATCATTCAACCAATCCAAGTTGATTAAAACAAATATTAATTATTTTTAATACTTTTAAGTTGTAAAATATTTATAATAATAATTACTATATATATTTTTTATTTAAATTTTAATAAAAAAATTTATATAATTTTATGTATTACCCTGTACAGGGTACGGGAACATACACTAGTAATAATATAAGCATGGATAGATTTCTCAAAATAACAATGTTGATCTTTCTTTATACAAAACAAAAATAATTTAATTTTGATATACCTTCTATGTAAAACAATTTTAAACTAATATTGCACAAAGCTCCTAAGACAAGGAATAATTATTTTTTGAGAAAAGCACCAAACAAATATGAAGAATTGCGAAACCAACGACGGTCGTGACGGCCATGCGAGCACGAGAAGAAATAGAAAATTCAGATCCATACTCGTCTCATCATTCTTAAATTATCCCCACAACTTCAATAACTATACTTCCAACCCCAATTGTCCAATCCAATCACAGTGAACAACCACCACAATGGAAGAAATAGATACATGTAGCTAAGGTGTATTACTTCTAATTATAATAAAAGTCACTTGTTTTGTTCATATCTATCGCAACTCAACAATCATGCATTCACTATAGTTAAATCTCACCGGTAAAAATTGGAGGCTAAAGAAGAAGTCAAATTTGTATTTGAAAGTTACAATCATATAGTTACATAAAAAAATAAAAATAGAAAATACCATTTTTCTAGAGACTTTATTTTCAGTTCACTCAAATCTCAAACCTTGATAAGTAAAAAAAAGGATGAACAAAAGCCAGTCAATTATGAATTGAAAAACAAAAGGATGGGACATAGGTTTGAAAAACTAAAAATCCTGTGTCATGAACAGGGGCTCTTTATTTTGATGAAATACTTGAGCAAGTGCTTGAAACAAAAAACTTGGTATCATAATCCGAAATTATTCATCGTTCTAGATTACAGAGCCATCGTAATCATAATTTAACCAAAAAGAAAATGAAAAATTATGGAATTTAAGAGAGGAAGTGGAAGGAGCGGAAGAAAATGAGAGAAGAAGCTAATAGGTACTCATTAATCGATTTCTTCGTCGTCAACAATCATACAAGCAAGGACGAGATTGAGCCAGTGAACAAAGAGATGAGAGCTTGAGCTTTAGTGAGAAAAGAGAGAGGAAGAAGATGTTAGGGCTAGATTTTTTAATTTTTTAATTTTCGGGTCAATTTGATAGATTAGTGAAAGATTAAACTTGGATTTGGGTTTGGGCAGAGATAAGGGATTAGGGTTATAATTTTTTTAGGGATATAATTGTATTTTTAAATTATTAGAAATTTAAATGTCTGCAAAATAAAAAATTAAGGATATATTTATTTTTTTATAAAAAAATTAAAATATAATTCGGTTTATATTGTCTAAATTGATAGGAACAAATTGAATCTAATAATTATAATACGGACAATTAGGTTTATTATTTTTGTTATAATAAACCGATTTTACTGTGATTTATTAAAAAAATAGCTTATTAACCGATTTAATAAAGATGTCCAATCATATTATGACACATATACATGTCTTAAAAAAAAGACATTTTTTATATCTTTATATAAGTGCCCTCCTTATTAATATTATAGCTGTTAAAGAAAATCATCATCATCGTCATCGTCATCGTCATGTTATCATTGGGTAATGAAGATAGATATTATATGAAGTGTTAAATGAGCAAGGGTTCTCGCGTTTTTGTGAACGGACGAGGGTAAATAAGCTAGTTCACAAAGTAAAAGGTAAAGGTCGAAGCGACAGAAGGTTGAGATTTGGGACATGGAACATAGGCACTCTAACAGAAAAGTCCATGGAGGTGGTGGACACCATGACAAGGGGGAAGATTAACATTATGTGCCTACAAGAAACGAAATGGGTTGGTGCAAAGGCTAGGGAGTTAGATACTTCTGGTTTCAAACTTTGGTATACAGGAAAGGTGAAGAATAGGAATGGGGTTGGAATAATTGTGGATAAGCAGTGGAAGAAGGACGTAGTGGATGTCAAGAGGGTGGGAGATCGGATCATCTCTATCAAACTTGTGGTGGAGGGAGGTGCTTTCCATGTGATTAGCGCCTATGCACCGCAAGTAGGTTCGGACGAACAACACAAGATAAGGTTTTGGGAGGATCTAGAGAGTTTGGTTCAAGGCATACCTTTGGGAGATAAGATTTTCTTAGGAGGAGATTTAAATGGCCATGTTGGGAGAGAAGTGACTGGATATGAGAGTATTCACGGAGGCCATGGTTTCGGGGTGATCAATGCCGAGGGTAAAACTATTTTGGACTTTTCCTCAACCTTTGATCTTCTCATCGCAAATACATGTTTTAAAAAGAGAGAGGAGCATCTTATAACCTATAAGAGTGGCATGACAAGCTCTCAAATCGACTTCTTCTTGTTGAGGAGAGTCGACCAGAAATTTTGCATTAACTGTAAAATTATCCCGGGAGAGAGTTTGACAACACAACATAGGGTGCTCGTCATGGATTTTCGCGTTGAGCAAAAGTTGAGGAAAAGACATCATACGAAGAACCCAAGGACGAGGTGGTGGCGGATGAAAGGTGAGGAACAAAGAAGCTTCCTAAGATGGGTAGGAGAAGAGGCAAAGTGGGATGGAAATGGAAGCGCGGAAGAGATGTGGAGGGAGATGGCAGAAGTTATTAGAAGAACAGCAAAAGAAAGTTTTGGTGAATCTAAAGGAATAGGACCAAGAGACAAGGAGTCCTGGTGGTGGAATGCGAACATACAAAATCGTAGTAATAAAAGGGATCTATATATGGTGTTTATTGATTTGGAAAAAGCGTATGATAGGGTACCAAGGGAGGTCTTATGGAAGGTTTTAGAAAAGAGGAGAGTAAGGATCGCATATATTCGGGCAATTAAAGACATGTATGATGGGGTCACAACTAGTGTGAAGACCCAAGGTGGTATGACAGAGGAATTCCCTATTGGTATAGGATTACACCAGGGATCATCCTTAAGTGCATACCTTTTCACATTAGTCTTGGAAGTACTCACAGAGCACATCCAAGAGTCTGTGCCATGGTGCATGCTTTTTGCCGATGATATCGTCCTTATGGGAGAGTCAAGGAAAGACCTAAATAAGAAGTTGGAGTTATGGAGAGAAGCTCTAGAAGTGTATGGTCTGCGCATAAGCCGTAGCAAGACGGAATATATGGAATGTAAGTTCAGTCTGAGAAGGGAAAATCCCAATATAGAGGTGAATATTGGAGAAAACACCCTACGAAAAGTTAAAAGTTTTAAGTATCTTGGGTGCATCATACAGGAAAATGGAGAGATTGAACAGGATGTAAATCATAGGATCCAAGCAGGTTGGTCAAAATGGCAGAGTGCATCTGGTTTTATATGCGACAAAAAAGTGCCTTTAAAACTTAAAGGTAAATTCTATTGCACCGCTATAAGACCGGCTATGCTGTATGGTACGGAGTGTTGGGCGGCTAAAGGGGAGCACGAACATAAGCTGAGTGTGGCAGAGATGAAGATGTTGAGATGGATGAGTGGTCATACGCGATTGGATAAAATAAGGAATGAAGATATAAGGGAGAGAGTTGGAGTAGCACCCATTGTGGAAAAGATGGTTGAATCGCGTCTCAGGTGGTTTGGACATGTGAGAAGAAGACCGATAGAACATCCAGTCAGGAGGGTGGATGAGATGGAAGATGGCCAAAGGGCGAAAAGCAGAGGAAGACCTAAGAAGACTATCCATGAAGTGGTCAAACGAGACCTACATATAAACGGTCTCATTATATTATTAAATTATTAAACTAAAAAAATTAAATAAATAACTAAAAATACTAGCAAAAATAAATAAATTCTGCTACTTAGCATTAAGCGCTTAATTTCCTTCCCTTGCTTGCCACCGTGTGTGTTCCGTTATTCGTTCCATTCTATATTGTGGTGCCTTGAGCCCTTGACTGCCTTCATCTCCCGCAACCAACAGTACAACTAGGATTGCACATGGATCGGGTAAAATTGGGTTTGATATGATTCAGATTCGATCCGAAATATATACTGAGTCTATTTATTAGATCCGAACTCGACCTTATACCCAATGAAACTTATACACTTTCGGACTATGATTATATTGGATAAAAATCAGGTAAAAATCGAACCGTTAATATTACATTACCTTAATACCTTCTTATAAGCTAGCATGTGAAAATATCCAAATTTTCAAGACTTCAACCCTTATTTGACATGGTAAAATTCACCTAGAAAAATATAACAAGAACCAACTATTCCCTAAAATTAAAGCATAACTATAATCAATACTAATATTATCTAATAACACCAAATATTTAAATCAATACAAATAACATAAGATTATGCATTAGTCTAAAATTTTATGTATTTTAAATATAAAATATTAACTTATAGTCTTATAATTGTTGTGATAAGACCTTATGTAGATGCTCATTTCCAATGTTGCTTGGTTTATCAAGGATGACTCCATTTATTGTAATTTGAAAAATGTCATCATGTGTACCTATAAATAGAGGCTTAAGCCTCTGAATAAAAATACACAGTAACAATAAACATTCTCTTCTTTCTTTCTACACTATTAATATCTCTCTCTTTATATTTCTTTATTTTATTTGTTACCTCTTCCTTATTTAGTTATTTTATAACACGTTATCAGCACGAAACTCTAACGAAATTTTAGGAAGACTTCAGGTAACAAATTTTTATTATGCGAATCTCTTTCATCTTGAATATAATACTTTTGATATATGTGAAAATAATTATGTATTATGGATACTAGATGTTAAAATTTATCTTGATTCAATGGATCTTGGAAATACCATTAAGGCTGAAAATAATACATCTCAGAAGGATATAGCCAAAGCTATAATTTTCTTTCGTCGTCATCTTGACGTATGATTGAAAAATGAATATCCCACATTAAAAGATCCTGCAGATCTGTGGAAAGACCTTGAAGAAAGGTACAATCATCAAAAGACGATGATACCTACTCAAACCCGATATGTTAGAGAAAATTTTATCGACCTTCCATGCCTCGAATGTGCTCCTGCAGTAGCAATCGAGAAAAAGGATTTAAAATTTTTTTTGTTGAGCTAATTTCTTACTTTCTTGTTGCTAAACGCAACAATAAGTTGCTCTTAAGAAATCATGAAGCGCGTCCAGCTGGCGCCACCCCATTTCCTGAAGCAAAGGCGACAAATTATAACCCCAAAAGAGGTAAATGGAAAGATTTTGATAACAAGAAAAATTATGTTCACAAGAAAATATCTCACCAGAAGTGGGATAAAGAAAGAAACAATGGTCAAAGTATATCAATTGAGGATAAATACTTCCGTTGTGGTGGAAAGGGCCATTGGTCACGTACCTGTCATACCCCAAGGCACCTAGTTGATCTTTATCAAGCATCCTTGAAAAAGGATGACAAAGGAAAGGAAATAAATTTTGTTTCAAATGAGGAAAATTCCACCACTCATTATGATGTATCTAATTTCTTTAAAGATTCTGAAAGAAATATTGGCTATTTGATCAATGATGGAATAGTTTGATATATGTATGTGTTTGTTACGTATTCATGTGAATAATTTTACTGTGCATGTACTTCTACTCATTTTATTATTATTATCATTTGTTTTTGAAGAAAAATGGCAAGGACATATTCTGAAGATATTTGCCTTGCGGATAGTACAAGTTCGCACACCATTCTTAAAAGTGATATATATTTTACCCATCTTGTGCAAAAAGATGAATATGTTAATACTATTTTTGGCTCAGGCAATGTGATAGAAGGCTCCGAAAGAACTATAATTTTGTTTCCTGGAGGAACAAAATTTGTAATAAATAATGCACTATTATCTACCAAGTCTCTGAGGAACTTGTTGAGTTTCAAAGATATTCGCCGAAATGGATATCATATTGAGACTATGAATGAGGGAAATCATGAGTATTTATATATCACAACTCATGATTTAAATAAAAAGGTTATATTAGAAAAGTTACCCTCACTTTCATCTGGGTTGTATTATACCAAGATTAGTGCAATTGAATCACATGCTATTGTAAACCAGAAGTTTACTAGTCCAAATGAATTCATAACTTGGCACGACCGATTGAGTCATACGAGAACAACCATGATGAGGAGAATTATTGAAGACTCCAATGGACATTCACTAAAGAACCAGAAGATTCTTAAAACTAGTGAATTTTGTTGTGATGCATGTTCTCAAGGAAAGTTAATTTTAAGGCCATCACCAGTAAAGATTGGATTTGAGTCCCCTGAATTCCTAGAAAGGATTCAAGGTGATATATGTGGACCTATTCATCCACCATGTGGATCTTTTAGATATTTTATGGTCCTGATAGACGCATCTTCGAGATGGTCACATGTGTGCTTATTATCTTCTCACAACCTGGTGTTTACAAGATTACTAGCTCAAATTATTCTATTAAAAGCACAATTTTTAGAAAATCCAATCAAAGCAATTCGTCTTGATAATGCTGGTGAATTTACTTCTTAAGCTTTTGATGCTTATTGTATGGCTAATGGAATAAGTGTTGAACATTCAGTAGCTTATGTTCACACACAAAATGGGTTAGCAGAATCACTTATTAAGCGCCTCTAATTAATTGCTAGACCCTTGCTTATGAGAACAAATCTCCCAACTTCGGTTTGGGGTCATGCTATTTTACATGCCGCAGCACTTATTCGATTGAGGCCAACGAGTAGGGGTGGAAACAGGCCAGGTCAGGCCAGACTTTGCTCTTAACAGGCCTGGCCTATCATGTAGTTGATTGGCCTGAGCCTGGCCTGCAGCCTGTTATAGGCTTTTTTCAAAGTACTAAACCTGGCCTGTTATTCAGCCTGGCCTGGCCTAAAGCCTGTTAAAAAGCCTGCTAATTTTTTTTATAAAAATAAAAATATTATTTTAAAAAAATATATTTTTTAATAAACATATTTATATAAATATGTCATATTTAATATTTATAAGAATTTTTAAACTTTAAAGTATTTAAAATATACAAAATTATTTATAATTAAATATAGTAAATTTAAAATATCTCATTATTTTGTTAATAATAAAAAAATTATTTATATATATATAATTATGTATTAAAAGGCCCAGACAGACCTGACAGGCCAGGCCAAGCTAATTAGTGAACCTGGGCCTGGCCTGTTAACATAATAAGGCCTTTATAACAGCCTGAGCCTGTGCCTATTTTATTACAGGCCAGGCTAGGCCAGGCCAAATACAGGCCCCTGGCAGGCCGCCTGGCCTTTTTCCACCCCTACCAATGAGTTACCATAAGTTCTCTCCTATGCAATTAGCTTTTGGCCAGCAGCCAAATGTTTCCCATTTAAGAATATTCGGGTGTACGATATATGTTCCCATTGCACCACCTAATCGCACCAAAATGGGATCCCAAAAAAAATTGGGGATATATGTTGGATATGATTCTCCCTCTATAGTGAGGTATCTTGAGATACAAACTGGAGATGTATTTAAAGTCCGGTTTGCGGATTGTCATTTTGATGAATCAAAATTTCCAACATTAGGGGGAGAGAATAAGCTTCCTGAAAAGGAACTTAATTGGAATGCATCATCGTTGATGCATTTAGATCCTCGATCAGGGCAATGTAAACTAGAAGTTCAAAAGATTATACATTTGCAAAGAATAGCAAATGAATTATCTGATGCATTTTCTGATACAAAGAGGATAACTAAATCTTATATACCAGTGGAAAATGTCCCAATTCGAATTGATGTCCCAATAGGACAAGTAGCCACTGAAGCAAATTCACGCCAGAAGTGTGGCATGGCGAAAAATGCCCCAATTCGAATTGATGTCCCAGTAGGACAAATAGCTACCGAAGCAAATACACGCTAGAAGCGTGGCAGGCCTGTCGGTTCCAAAGATAAAAATCCTCGAAAGAGAAAAGAGGCAAATACTATTCCTGTTGAAAAAGACATAGTAAAGACACATGCAGTTGTCCAAAATTCTGATATAATTTTAACGCCAGAAGACGTTCAGGTACCTGAAAATTGTGAAAATGACGAGATCTCGATAAATTATGTCTTTACAGGAAAGAAATGGAACCGAAATAAGACAATTGTCAATGAAATATTTGCATATAATGTGGCATTAAATATCATGCATGAAAGTAAGGATCTTGATCAAGATTAGTTGAAGAATGTCGACAAAGGAATGATTGGCCAAAATGGAAAGAAGTCATGAAGGCTGAATTAGACTCACTTGCAAAACGTGAAGTCTTTGGACCTGTAGTCCGTACACCTGAAGATGTAAAACCTGTTGGATACCGATGGATATTTGTGAGAAAATGAAATGAGAAAATGAAGTTGTGCGCTATAAAGCCCGACTTGTGGCACAAGGTTTTTCACAAAGGCCCGGTATAGATTATGAAGAAACGTATTCCCCTGTATTGGATGCGATAACATTGCGTTATTTGGTCAGTTTATCTGCATATCATAAACTACATATGCATTTAATGGATGGGTAACAGCCTATTTATACGGCTCATTAGATCGGGATATCTATATGAAAGTCCCTGAAGGACTAAAGATATCTAAACCATCCAATGAATATTCACAAGGGTTATACTCAGTCAAATTGCAAAGATCTTTATATGGTCTAAAGCAATCTGGACGAATGTGGTATAATCGTCTTACTGAGTATCTTGCCAAAAATGGATTCAAGAATGATGATATCTGTCCATGCGTTTTCATAAAGAAATCCGCATCTGGATTCATTGTAATTGCTGTGTACGTTGATGATTTAAATATCATTGGGACTCCTGAAGAGATTCCAACAATTATAAAAACTCTAAAAGAAGAGTTTGAGATGAAAGATATTGGAAGGACTAAATTTTGTCTCGGCCTGCAGATCGAGCATATAAAAAATAGAATCTTTATTCATCAAACAACATACACAGAGAAGATCTTGAAAAGATTTTATATGGATACGTCACATCCCTTGAGTACCCCAATGATCATAAGATCTTTGGATGTGTGATGATTGGGTTTTCGACGGTTTAGAATTTCACAAATGAAACCTCGTTGCAAGTATAGTTTCTAAACCAATCACTAATCCTTTCATACAAAAAGTTGTTTGTCACTAAAACAAACCCCTAAAATTTATAAACCGAAGTATTCAAACCTCGGGTCGTTCTCCCTAGAAATTACGATAAAGTGTCTTGTTATTGGTTATGAGTTATTTTGGGGTTTTGGATAAGAAGCATGAAAAGTAAATGGCAATGAAAATAAACTAACTACTATAAAAGCTCTTGGCAAGATATGAGAACTAGAAATCCTATCCTAGTTATCCTTCTCAATTGTGATGAGAATTGTTCATTGCTCCCACTTAGTTAACCTCTAACTATGGAGGAAAGTCAAGTAGATGAATCAATTTGATTCCTCAAGTCCTAATTAACTCCTAAAGGAGAGACTAGCTTTAGAGGCATTCAAATCAATTAGCAATCTCTAATTATCAATCAACAAAGGAATTAGATAACTCAAGAGTCACTAATCACTCTACCTAGGCCAAGAGGAACAAAATCTATACAAAAATCCAACCAAGCATTTAATCAAACACTTGGAAGGCACAAAAGAAAAGTATAGTCAATCACAACAAGAGTGAATTCTAACTACAATTGAATGTAAAGAATTAACAACAACAATCAAGGAAATCACAATTATCATGAATTACCTCAAATTGCATTATTAAAAGGGAATAAAAGAAACAACAATCTATCCAAAACAAAGTGAAGAATTACAAGAATTAAAGTACATAACTAAAGAGAGGGAGAGGAGAAGATTAAGAATTGGCAAAGGAGAATTGAATTAAGGCATGAATTAACCCTAGATCTAAGAGGAGATATTAACCTAAACCTAATCCTAATCCTAGAGAGAAGTGAGAGCTTCTCTCTCTAAAACTACTTTTAAACTAAAGCTATCACTTCCTTCTTCTCCAATTGTTATGTCTCCCCTTTAGGCCTTGATCCTTTTATTCCTTTCTATCAGCAATTGGCGCCAAAAATGGGTTCAGAAACCCCTCAAAATCGCCAGGCACGTGTTGCCTTAATGAAGTCATGTGCAGACATCGACGCGTGCGCGTCCCTGGCTGATTCCGCAATGTGCGCGCGAGCGCCTTGTGCGCGTGCGCGTGCTTGGCCGTAATCAATTCTTTGGCTTTTTGTGCTTCTCTCCACTTGCATGCTTCCTTCCTTGCTTCCTTTGATCCATGTCTGGCCTATTTCAATCCTGGAATTACTAGCAAACACATCAAGGCCTCTTATGGAATCAAGGAGAAATCAAAATTCATCAAAATAAGGCCTAAAAAGCATGTTTTTACACCTAAGCACAAATACGGGAGAGATAACAAAACCATGCTAATTCATAGGTTAAATGCAAGAAAAGGTCATCAAAATACTCTAAATTCAATACAAGATAAACCCTAAAAATGGGGTTTATCAATGTGGAGAAGGATCAATTCCGTCCTAAAGAAGAAAATGAAGATATCCTTGGCCCTGAAGTACCATATCTTAGTGCCATTGGAGTGCTAATCTATCTTGCTAATAATACACGACCTGATATATCATTTGCTGTGAATTTACTAGCAAGATATAGTTCCTCTCCAACCAGAAGACATTGGAGTGGAATCAAGCAAATCTTTCGATATCTTCATGGAACAGTTGATATGGAATTGTTTTATTCATATGGATCCAAGTCACAACTAATTGGCTATGCAGATGCTGGATACTTGTCTGATCCACACAAAGGGAGATCTCAAACAGGATACCTGTTCACATATGGTGGTACAGCTATATCATGGAGGTCCACAAAACAGACGATTGCTGCAACATCCTCTAATCATGCTGAAATACTAGTGATACATGAAACTAGTCGCGAGTGTTTTTGGCTGAGGAGTGTGATCCAATATATTCTGTCATCATGTGGACTGATTGATCAGAAGATAGCTCTAACTGTCCTGTTTGAAGATAATACCGCATGCATTGCTCAACTTAAAGGCGGATATATCAAAGGTGATAGAACAAAACATATTTCTCCCAAATTCTTCTTCACTCATGATCTTCAAAATCAAAGGACAATTGATGTCCAACAGATCCGCTCAAGTGATAATCTGGCAGATTTATTCACAAAGTCACTCCCAAAATCTTCCTTTGAAAGATTGGTACATGAGATTGGGATGCGCCAATTTCGAGACATCAACTGATGTCGACAAGAGGGGGAAACTGTACTCTTTTTCCTTGGTCAGGTTTTTTCCCATTGGGTTTTTCTTGACAAGGTTTTTAATGAGGCAGTCCCTATCACTAAAGGATATTGTACTCTTTTTCCTACACTAAGGTTTTTTCCTCACTGGATTTTTCTTTAGTAAGGTTTTAACGAGGCAATAATCCTAAATGGTTATCCAAGGGGAGTGTTGTGATAAGACCTTATGTGGATGCCCATTTTCAATGTTGCTTGGTTTATCAAGGATGACTCCATTTATTGTAGTTTGAAAAATGTCATCATGTGTACCTATAAATAGAGGCTTAAGCCTCTGAATAAAAACACATAGTAACAATAAACATTCTCTTCTTTCTTTCTACACTATTAATATCTCTCTCTTTATATTTTTTTATTTTATTTGTTACCTCTTTCTTATTTAGTTATTTTATAACAATAATAACTAATAACACAAAATATTAAGGTTTACAATACTTAAATTTCACATAAAAATAACCATCATCTATCATTAATAACACAAAATATTAATTGTGTATGATAACCGGACCACCGGACCAATTTTGGATGACCCGAGCCATGGCCCAGACCCGATCCAAAATAATAACCGAGTCTATTTTTGAGATTTTTATCCGACTTTAGACTCAGTAAAATCATATTAGATTAGCTCCTCAAATATTGGACCGGGCCGAATCTTTGAGCCGGACCGGGCCATGCACACCCCTAAGTGCAACGGCCTCCTTCTCTCGTACCTCACACTTTTCCTCTTCCATCTCTCCAATGCCGAACCATGCTTCAGTCCCTCACCAACTCCTAGTCCCTCTCACACGCCAAACATCTCCACTGCCACGTCATCACCTGTGGCACCCTCCTTTACAACACCTATCTCAGAACAAACCTCGCTGCTTGCCAATAGCTATGCTTCGCGTGCTCAAATGAGAGAAGCACACCATGTGTTCCACGATATTTCGCTGCAGAGCTCCTTTCTGTGGAACTCAATAGTAATTAATAAGGGCTAATACTTGTAACGGTTTTCCGTCGAGGACCCCTTTTTATGTACATGAGATGTTGAGTTTTGGTGTCAAGGCTGATAATTTCACCTACCCTTCTGTTCTCAAGGCGTGTGGTAATCTTTCTTTGGTGAGATGCGTATAAATTAAAAGGTTCATGCTTTGGTGATGGTTAATAGGTTGGGGTCTGATATTTATTTAAGATGGAACTTTTCATTCTATATATAAGATCTTGAATAGGGTGGTGAATTAAAATAATGTATTTCAGAGCTAAAGACTCAGCAACCAGCCAACCACAAATTCAAGCTCTAATCTGGGTGATGTTAGTTTGAGAATTAAACCCGTCTCCTTTTCCTGAAGCTTTTGACCTTATTGTGGTGATTGACACTGAGTGTTTCCAGAACTTCAATTTCCTATTTAGATTCACTTGTGTCAATATGAATCCATTGGCTAAATAAGTAAATATTCAATCACATTTTGGTAATACAGTTACAAGATTATAAAGTGCTTAACTATTCCTAAAAAATGCTCATATGAGATTGGAATATTATTAGGCTTCACTATTTTTAAGATGGAGATATGAGATATCTGTATTTTGAATTGTGATGGTAGCTGTTAATGTAGGTATAGCAAAATAGTTTATTAGATTCATAGATTCAAAATAACTCATACAATACAAGTACACACGGTATATATGTCTAAAGGCATAGACATTGCTACATTCTTGCATCATCATATCATTAGCATTGCATATGCAGCTCAACAGCTGCTTTATTCATTATCATAACTAATTCTAGTTCCAGCTGATTTTTGTGATCATATCTTAAATCTTTAGTTCAGCCATCAACTTTCATGTCTGTCTCTGAGTCCCAGGGGAATGGTGGTATTGGTTTGGTTGCTTCAAGAATTTCCTCAAGGGGAATTTTCGGTCCTGATGGCTTCAGTGGAATTATGACATGATTATACTGGTTAGGATCTTCAACATAATCCTACAATTTGAACCATTTTAAGAGGTTAGGAGGCTGCATATTATGAAACCATTTTAAGATCATTTATGAAATGAAAGCATATCACCTGATCTGCATGCATCTTTAGCACGAATTTTTTGAATATAGCAAAATTTGATTTTTGCAGTAGTTCATCCGAAAGACGGAGATACGTTATCCCATACATGCTTAGTTTTGGGGGGCCATTTTTGTTGACACCATTTGGTCTAGCATTCAGTATCATTTGGTTGTAAGCTGCAGCATCATACCTTGGCAGTGCATTTTCACCAGCAACTTCAATTTTTTCTCTCCAAGTGCGCTCTTTGCATCAGAGCTTTGTTCCGAGTCCCTCATCTCAAGACATGTGAAGTTCAAAATGGCATGATGACGAGTCAGCATCCTTGCAATAGGACGGTACCCATCTCTATCTTGAAGGTTGTAATATCCAGCAGTGAGCTCAGCAGCATGACTTTCAGATTTGTACCACCAATGAATTCCAGAGACCTGTTGTCAAGTCATGTTCTCATGGTTAGAGGTTATACTAGGATTTTGTTTCTATGTAGTATAAATTTTAAAAAAATTTCGTCGACATTCAATCATGCATTGTTGCTTCGGAAATTGAATGGAAAACTTATAGTTGGTAATACTGTGAAACTTTTACTTAAACTAAAAAATTAAACTGAGGTGAATAACAGTTGAACTAAAAAATTAAGGAGAATGTTGATTGAGGTGTTGTGAAATTTACTTTAATTGCTATCGTGACATTGCAGCCCTGGAAAGCTTTGGTGGCTTCCTCTAGGATCTGATCGCCATGGATCAGCAATTTGTTGGAATACCAGGTTAAGAAGAACTTCCCTTTCTCAGTGAGGTATGTGCCATTTGATTTGAAGAACTCAGTAGATTCTGGTACATCATTGTAAGACCCTGCATCATCTGGCAGTTCCCATTCAGCATGGCCAGCTTTAGCTGCAGCAGCTTTAAACTCTGCCTTCAAATATTTGTCATAGCACTGCATAGTTTCATATTTATGATGCTTTAATAGGTACATTAAAACATTTGAAAAGCATTGCATAATTTCATATTTGTGATGATTTAAGTGCTACAATCCCATATTGGATGATAAACAATCTTGTTCTATGCTTTGAAAGTCGAAAATAACATAAATGCGCCAAAATCATCTAATGGTAAAATCATGCTAAAAATTTATACCATTTGATCAGACTCACCTGAAACTCCCCAATACCAGGAAATTCCCATCCTTGACTTTGTGGATAAGAAGGGAATCTTAGCTCTCCTGCTGGTCCAAGCCCAACTTCAATGTCTATAATTAGTCCGGATTCTATAAAATCTGACATGTTTTCCTTGAAACTCTTCATGTAATCACTGTATATCTGTAGTAAGGCAATAAGTTCAAACAACAACAACAACAAAGCCTTGTCCCACTAAGTGGGGTCGGCTACATGAATCAAACGACGCCATTGTGCTCTGTCATGTATCATGTCTACAGAGAGACCGTTTACGTGTAGATCTCGTTTGACCACCTCATGGATGGTCTTCTTAGGTCTTCCTCTAAGGCAATAAGTTCAAACATGTTGGAAATTTGATTAGCTGAACCATTATTCTTAAGCCTGTACAGTTAAAATTACTCTCCTAAAATATATAAACATAAATTGATCTTTGTACAATCAAGTAATCAATTGTATAGAAAACAATTAGTCAAATGAGTAATTAATAGTTTCAATTATACAACTTTTTCAAACACACTACCTTCTATTAACCTATTTCTCTTTTTCCCCGTTTAAAATTTTGGAAATATAAAAACATAGGAATGAAACAGAAAATAAGAACAATAATATAATAGACCTTAATCCTTTAAATTAAAGGGCTTGCTCTATTTTATTTTTAAAGGACTTGAACCAAAAAATTTATGATAGAACAACGAAAGAGAACAATAAAAGAACTACTATATTTTCAACTTTCAAATATCAAGAAACATATTTGAGCTCATAAAAAATAGAGATAGATTACCTGGATGGCTGTTCTACCATGGAAAAGAGGGAGGTTATCCACACCAATATTGAGATACTCTATGTTCCTGTTACCTGATCTATTGGTGTAAAAGATATCAGGATCCGAATCTCCAATCTCAAGCACCCATTTTGGAATTGGGATATTGACAATATCTCCTACATTTCCTCCACATTGATGGAATGACATTATTGCCTGCAGTTTCAGGCCACATTCTTGAACCAGCTTGAACAAGCTCCTATATGCCCCCCAATCATATTGTTTTGGACCCTTCAGTTCTATGATCCCCCACCACACATCAACCATCACGCCATCAACGCCTGCTTCCTTTAGCTGCAATAGTTGTTTCTTTAGGCCTTCTGGATCTTCAAACACATTGTTCACATTCACGACTCCTAGCTGATGAAGAAGTTGTTTTTGGAAAGATAAACAACAAAAACAAGTTAATTGTTATAGCATAATGTTATAATGACTCATCCTCATAACGAGTATATCAACTCAGAGAGAGAGGCAGGAGAAGATAGATATAGCTAAGAGAGAAATAAGAGACAGGGGTGAGATTGAGTGGGAGTGTAGGAAATACAACCATACTAAGTGTGCACCAAAAATTAACTACTTATAAAATATATGTTCAAAATACAAAATATACATTGAAAACAAGTTAAACAATACATGTATTTATACACAAATACACAATGACTAATTTTTTGGGTGCACCTATCACTTCTGAGGAGCTTGAGAATGAGTAGAAAAGCGAGTAAGTGCAATTATTACTGCTATATATATGTTGAATGTAAGTTTCAATAATATTTGTTGATATAATATGAATATGTGATATGATTAAATAATGGTGAAGGCATGGATAAACCAGTAATGTGTATGACTTACTGGGAGCATGACATAAACCGGAACATAATTTAGCAGCATGTTAGGATTAGAAGTGCCCATTTTGCTGCCTTTTTGTCCCTTTAAGAACTGAGTAGTGTGATGTATATAAAGATGGAAAATGTGTATGTCTGTTACGTAGAAGGTACTTGTTGAGAGGGTGACGAACCACTAACCAAGCAGGTGCTTATATAGTGAGGAAAATAATAAAGAAGTAGCATTTGGTGGCTTCATTTCCTACCGTGTTGAGGGCCCATGGGGCCGTTATGACAATCCAATTTCTTTTCTTTTGGTGAAGAAATCAGAAAGTAATTAGTTTGGAATATGAATTTGGACTGTGGACTCAACATTTTCTAGTCGTGCAATGTGATAATATTTTTTTGGGTTAAGTACTAATTTCGTTGTTAAGGTCTGGAGTGAAAATTAAATTCGTGTCGAACCTTTTTTTGTTATTAAAATCATCTCCAACATTACAAAACGTTATAAAATTTTCTTTTTTTATCTCAATTTTATTTTTTGACTAAATTATCCTTAGTTAATTAATAAAAAAAATAAAAAATAAACTAAAAAATAAAAACATAATCCACCCCAACCCAACCCCACCCCAC
>NC_029787.2:18754446-18755857 GCF_000816755.2 Arachis ipaensis
TATCCCTATCCTCATTCCCATCCCCATCCCCATCCCCTTAACAAAAAAATGAAACTCCATTATCATCATCCTCATCTCCTTAACAAAAAAACTTAAACATCATCCCACCATAATCATCACTTTCCATTAACCCTTCCTTCCCCATTAACATTCTCATTAACACCCCCATAAAATTATCAGCAGAATTTTTTTTCCCTCCTCCACCTCCACTACTACCACCACCACCACCACCACTATAAAGTAGAGCCTTTTTCTCAATATCTTCAATTTCTGAGTTTCCTCTCCATCCCCTTTCTCCTAATCTCTTCCACCGTCTGAACCGGTCCATCCACTATCTTTTCTCCCTCTGATTCCTCCCTCCGTAGATGCTTCTCTTGTTTCGTTCCCATCCATTACCTTCGCAGACTCGCTTTTGGCACCAAGATTTAAACTTTGAGCCCTAGCCCTCTGCCTTCTAGAGGCCGTGTGCTCCCACATCTCCGCCACTGTGAAGTCTACGGGATCTTCACATGCAACCGCATCCTCTTCAACCACGCGCAAGATCACACGGGCTGTTGGTCGAATCAAGTTCGGGTCTGCAGAGAAAACTCTTCTTGTCAGCGTCGAGCTCCATCACCCACAGCTGCGACAGTGCCAGCGCCAGCAGCAGTAGGAGGAATTTTTTTTATTTTTGTCACTTCCTTCCTCTTTTCGTTCTTCTTTTTTTTTTTTAATTTTTGAAGAACATAAAAAATTTCTATTATTGCTGATTTTGATCTGAAGTTGCAGCTGATGATGATTGTTGAAGGAAGAATGCTACGGGGCCAGTAATTTTTGTGATTTGTAGCCATCAAATAGCCATCAAGATGGTTTTAATAGTGTGAGATTAGTGTGAAATTTCATCCAATGACTCACTTTTATTTGCTGGTTACATGCTGATTAGAATTTAACAAAGTTGTTGGCCCCCTAGACTTTTTCATTGTTAAATTTAAAATTTTTGATTTATTTTATGGTTATTGTTGAATTGGCTGAAAATGCTGAATTTGTTGTTGCTAAATCTAAAGTATTTAACCCTTGAAATTTATTTTGTAGTTGTTGTTGTTGTTGAATTGGCTAAAGGGGAAAGGTTTTTTATTTAAGTTGAGAAGAAGAATTGGAGTTTGGGGAAGGAGAAATTCGAAGAGAGTAGCAGAAAAAACGGGATGGAGAGAGAACAGAAAAAGATATCGGGGACAGGGATATCGGGGGCAAGGGCAGGGACAGGGTTGGGGGGTTTGTTTTTGTTTTTGTGGTTGTTGTTGCTAAATTAGCTGAAGGGGGAGGATGTTTTGTTTAAGCTTGAGAAGAAGAATTGAAAGGGGGAGTTCGAAGAGGAGTAGGAGGAAGGGATGGAGAGGGAACAGGGAACAGGGGGAGTTCGAAGAGGTAGGGG
>NC_029787.2:18756422-18757681 GCF_000816755.2 Arachis ipaensis
AAATTATAATTTAAAAAATATTTTAAAAAATAAAATAAAATAAAACAAAATAAATTATCTAGAATAAAAATAAGACGGTTTAAATATTAAAGATGAAATTAAAATTTTTCTGTTTTTTCCTTCTCCCATTCTTTTGATGCTAACTTGGTGTTATGCCTTTTCATTTTGCCTTTCTTTTTCTTCTGTACTTTTTTTTTATTCTTGTTTCTCTTATTCTACATTTTCCCCCTCTTATTTGTGTTATTCTTTTTTCCATTTCTTTTTCTTCCTCCTTTTTTTCCTCTTAACAATTTTTGTTACTTTTGTTATTTATAAACAAATTCTGTAATTTTAGACAAATTTTTTGTTTTTATGAAAAAAATGTTTTTTTATTTTATGTATTTTCCTAAAAATTTCTATGCTAATTATAAAAAAGTTTTAAGTTGTTTGCATAAAATTTTTGTCCTAGTTTGAAAATATTTTTCTTTTATTTAAAAAAAATGAGATATATTTACAAAAATATTGATCATCTAACATATTTATTAACCAAAATAAAGAGTGTTCTTTTTATTGTTGATCATCTCCCCATGTACGTTAAGATTGTTTCAAATGAACACAATTGTGTTTAAATTATATTTGGTTATTTTAAAGTGGATTGAGTTTTGCTCAAAATATACTTTTGGTGGAAACAATTTTTTGTTTTTCCATCCTTGAGAATTACATTGAAATAATTATAAGATATCAATTATCTATTTTGACCTTTTTATATTAAAGAATGATATATTAGTCTTAAACCTTCACTTCCTTTGCAGTAATTTTGTATTTTAATATAATTTTGGATAACATCATTCAAATAATATTTATTTTTTTAGAATCACGTCTGATAAAAAATATCAAAATACAAACTACATTCGGATTAATTTAATTTTAATCAAAATTAATTTTACAAAAGTGCATTCGTATTAATCCAAACACACTTATTCTCCGGTGAACATCAATGATTGAGCACTGGCGATATAAACGTTATCAAGTAACAATGGTTGAAATGACCTTAACGGTACTTAATGTGAGTGTCTTTCTTTATTTATGAACCACTCAAAATAAATATTTAATTACTAGAGTCGAAAACATCGTCCGTTACTCAGCACCTACTATTGTTACCGTTCATGGATGAATCATGACCACAATCACATGATAATCAATTAGTAGTATTTGTTTAATATGAAAAGAAACAACTATTTAGGTGTATACGAAATCGGCCAATAAATTTGTTATTTGTA
>NC_029787.2:18757845-18758144 GCF_000816755.2 Arachis ipaensis
TTCTGTAAATTGTGATTTTTCACTATATACTATTTAAAAGAGACAATATATATAAAAATAAATGTTGTTTAATAAAAAATTACAGTTAACATTATAATAATGAAATATTGAATTGATACACCGTTAATAGCTCACAATTTCACAAGTCGAAATTGTAGAGCATGGTCCATGTAAATGCTAACAAGGGTTGAAATGACCTTTTATGCTACTTAAATGGTAGTGTTTTTCTTTATTTATGAATCATTCAAAATAAATAATTAATAATTAGAATTGACAATAATGAAAAAATCCTTTAAGAT
>NC_029787.2:18758309-18771587 GCF_000816755.2 Arachis ipaensis
TATTACTTTTTTACTTTATTAATATCCGCACCTTAGAAGAAATTGATATTGAAAATTTCTATAGAATGAGTACTTTTCCCTTCTTCATGGCCTCCTATTTTTTCATTAAGAAAATTGTCTCTCGTTTTATTCCTATTCTCGTCATGTGTTCCTATTTATCACTCTCTGCAAGAGAGGGAATATTAGTGATATTGGTAGATTTTTTTATAAAATAATAATTGCCAAAATAACACAAAATAATAAATATAATACAGTATAATTCAAAATAATTTAACTTAAAAAATAAATATTCATAATACATTTATTGAAAAACATAACATGAAGTTAAAATAATATAAAAATTCATCTATGTCATTTTAAGTTCAAATCATTTCAAAGATATAAAATTGTTTATGTATTATCAATGGGTCCATCTAGTGTACAGATGCATTTTGGTACAGATTTACAGATTTTTGTTTTTATTTAGTTTAAAAGCGTATCACTAAAAGTGTTGCTTAAAGAAAAAGTGTTACCCTTAATCGTTAACTTGGCTCTGATACCAATTTTACTCTTCATATTTTACTTCGAATAAGTTTATAATTTGCAAATTCATAAAATACCAATTTTACTCTTTACTTCGAATAAGTTTATAAAATGTTGACCATTTCTACTAGTATTTATAATTCTGATTTCATTTGTATAGTTTTTTTTTTTTTAATCTTGTTTTAGTTTATAATATTCTTTTTTGCAAGGATTATTGTATATAAAATCTTTTATCTGTTTGTCTTTTTCTTTAATATAATTTCTCAAATCTTCAAAAACTTCTTTTATTTCTACACTTTCTGTTGTTTCTAAATATCTTTTTAATTTTTCAACCTCATTTTCCATTTTTTCTTTCAACAGCTTTAATTCTTTTAAGTCATAATATGGTTTTCCAAGCATTTATAAATTTTTTAAGTTTAACTCCAACTTGTTTATATTTATTCTTATTTCTATCCTTTTTATTATAAGGTCATCAATTTCGATTTGAAGATTATTTAATTCCCTTTTATACTCTTTTATTTTACTTTTTAATTTTTTCGCTCTTTTTCTCCTTTGTCTTTTATCAAATAGCAGAGATTCCTCTTTATCCCTTCAGGGAGCTTTTCTAAAAGTCCAGATAAGTTGTAGAATGCTAATTCAAATTCTACCAAGAGTCTCATCTCTCTTTCTTCAATTTCATTTCTTTTACTGGACACAAGCAGAGTATTTCTACTTTTATAATTAATCCTTGTATGAGATTCCTTCGTTATTTTTTGAGTTCTTTCGAAGACCCTTGCTAATGTGCTGGCTAGCCTTCCTTCATGACTGTAAATTGTTAAATCTTGAATTTGATCAATTGGTTGAAAATTTCCTGGGAAGACGGACATGAATATTACTTGGTGTGCTGGAACCAAGCATTCTTCTTCTTCATTAAAAATAGGTTGACTGTTTGTAAATTTTAGGGATATATCCCTTGGATTTACATTGTCAATCATATTTTTAAATCTCTTTACTGCATCAACGAATCCTGCAGGAAACTCACTAATAATTTTTAGATCATTAAAAATTAAGATTGTATCAATTAATCCATACTGGAAAAACTGATAGGTGTCAGATGGGGAAGCATCTGGAAATATAACCAGCTTTGTTAGCTGTTCTTTGGCAACAGGATAATATCCTAAAATTGCCCTTTTTTCTTCAGTCCAATTCAGGATTATGTTAAGGGTTTCTCTGAGATTAGATCTACAGACCCTTTTCTTTTCCTTGATTTCAGCCCTTGTAAGAATGTTTCTTATTATCCCTGTTCTCTGGGTTTGAATTGGAGCTTTATCTGCTCTTTTTAGGGTTTGCTCTGGATGGAGAGCTTCATATTCCTTGAAGGATTTCTTTGCCTCTTTCAGTGTTAGGAACCCTCCTTTATGAATTATCTTTGACTGGTGTGTGAATGGTGCTGCTTTTTCCCAGGCATCATATACTCCTTTCATGGGGCCATTATAAATTACATAATATTTTTTATCTTGGGTGGATTTTTTAATGATTTCAGCAATTGTTTTATTTTCTGAAATTTTTTCTTCACCTGATTTTTCTGAAATTTTTTCTTTACCTGATTTGTCCACCATGCTTAGCTAGCTGAACTCTGATGTTTCTGCTTGTTGTGTTGATTTCATTGCTTCGATGGCCTTCTTGAGGGATTGGATCTGTGTCCTTATTTGCAGACAATGCTTGCATTTTTCGAGTTCTTGTTCGTATTTCTGAATTTCTTGATCTAATGCGTTGTAGACGAACTCCATTCTCTTGTTAATGTATCTGCAATAACATTTTTGTCACCTTTAATATATTCAATTTTTATTGGATATTGTAACAAAAATAATTTCCATCTTACCAATCGTCCATGATTATAATCAACTTTTAAATTATATCGTATGAAACCTGTTAGGTAGCTTGAATCTGTCCTTAATGTAAATTCTCTTGGTAGTAAATCAATTTTTCATTTCTTAAGAGATTTAATTGCTGTTAGAGTTTCCTTTTCATGAGTGGTATATCTCTGTTCTGTTGGAGTAAAAGTCCCTGAAATATACGCTGTAAGTTGTATTAATACAATTTATAATTTTATCTATTTTATCTACTATTTTATTTTGGGTCAAGGACTCATTAAAATTTTAGCTAAGCTGTAACTTCTATTTAATAAAGTAACGCATGGCTCATCAGTCATTATTCATTAGCCAAGTAAGTGGCACAAAAGTGTCTTTTTCACTCTTATAAGATGGGATACTGAATCAACGCATCTCTTTTTCTCCATGCACTTAGAAAAATGGAGTTTACTCTATAAAATTTATCAAAATCTCCACCATCTACATATTTTAATATATATCTCTATGGCTAAAAGTAATGGAATAGCATGTTTCACTCAAGTACAACGGTATATGTGAACATCTTCCAATAATATATAATGGCAATAGATAAATTTAGTGTCCAAAATTTCTTTCCAATATTATCTTTCTGTTGGAAAAACTCAACAAAGATTCAAATAAGAACTTGTCTAACAGCGGAATAACCAAAAATAATTTTTTCATAATTTGTGCGATTAAATAGACAATACCAAAGATACTCCAAGCAGCAAATATAATGACAGATATTAAACAATCAGACATCAGAATTTTAATATATAATGGCAATAGATAGATTTAGTGTCCAAAATTTCTTTCCAATATTACCTTTCTGTTGGGAAAACTCAACAAAGATTCAAATAAGAACTTGTCTAACAGTAGAATAACCAAAAATAATTTTTCCATAATCTGTGCGATTAAATAGACAATATCAAAGATATTCCAAGCAGCAAATATAATGTCAAATATTAAATAATCAGACATCAGAATTTTAACGTGGAAAAACCTCCCAAAAGAGGGACAAAAAATCCACAGGACTTAGTCCAGTAAAATCTTCCACTATCAAAATAATGGGTATATAATCAGTCTTCTTAGTGACATTAGGACATCTCAACAATCAATAAAATACATCATCAAAACTGATGGAATCAACATAAATCTTCCATAAAGTGGGTATCTCAAATCAGACAAAAGAGAAGGCAATAAAACTAGCAAGTTATATCCTAATGTTCATCTCTACACCGGGAATAACATACTAAAATTTCATAAGATATGGAACAAATTTACCAGTTCAATCGAATAAAAAATAACTTGCCATTTTCCTCCAAATTTTCTTCTTCTCCCTCGACGCCGAAGCCCACTGCATGCTTTGTTTTCTTTCTTTTTAAAATTGAAAGAAAGCTTCTCTCCCGTGGATTTTAGCCACTTCTTTTTTTTTTATTTAATTTTTTTCTTTTGTTTTAAACTTGTGGGTCCCATTTAGTCGAGGACCGACCAACAAATCTCCCCCTCACCAACTCAAGTGGGGATAGGCTACTCCATCAAACCCGCCTTCTCTTTGCAGGAATCAAACTTCACTGTAGGTAAACTCTTACTCATCATATCTGAACCATTATCATCAGTATAGATCTTCTCAAGTGCATATGACTTCATCTCAAGCACTTGACGTATCCAATGATACCTCACCTCTATGTGCTTCGATATGGAATGAAACGTCGGATTCTTGCTAAGATGGATAGCACTCTGACTGTCACAAAATAACACAAACTTCTCTTGATTGATGTCTAACTCTTGTAGAAATTTCTTCATCCACAAGAGTTTCTTAGAAGCTTCAACAACAGCAATATATTCTGCCTCTGTAGTAGACAAAGCAATACATTTCTGAAGTTGAGATTGCCACGACACAGCTCTCCCTGCAAAAGTCATCATATAACCAGAAGTAGACTTCCTTGAATTAAGATCCCCAGCCATATCCGCATCTGTGTAACCATCCAACACAGGTTGGCCACTCCTAGAGCATAAACAAACTTTGGAAGTGCCATTAAGGTATCTGAGAATCCACTTCACTACTTGCCAGTGTTCCTTGCTTGGATTAGAGAGAAACCGACTAACAACTCCAACAGCATGAGCAATATCCGGCCTGGTGCAAACCATAGCATACATCAAACTGCCAACTACAGATGCATATGGAATATTCTTCATTTCTACTTTCTCTTTCTCACTTGTAGGACATTGTCATGAACTCAGCTTGAAATGACTAGCAAGTGGAGTACTAACAGGTTTGGAATTACTCATGCTAAACCTCTCTAAAACCTTCTCAATGTACTTCTGCTACGACAACCACAATTTTTTATTCTTCCTGTCACAAGTGATTCTCATGCCAAGGATTTTCTTTGCAGGGTCCAAATCCTTCATAGCAAAGAATCTGTTCAAGTCTTTTTTAAGACTTGCAATCTTCTTAGTGTCATGACCAATAATCAACATGTCATCAACATAAAGCAAGAGAATTATAAAATCACCAACTGTACCCATGACCTTCCATGAAGGAATCAAACTTCGTGTACCACTGCCTTGGCGTTTGCTTCAACCCATATAAGTTCTTCTTCAACTTGCATACAAGGTGCTCCTTTCCTTTAACCTCGAAATCCTCTGGTTGCTCCATATAAATTTCTTTATCTATGTCACTGTGAAGGAATGCAGTCTTCACATCAAGCTGCTCAACCTCTAAGTTCAAGCTAGCTGCCAATCCAAGCACAACTCAAATAGAGGACATCTTTACAACTAGAGAGAAAATCTCCTCAAAATCAATACATTTCTTTTGCTTAAAGTCTTTCACAACCAATCGAGCTTTATACCTTGGCCGTAAGACATTTTCATCCACTTTCAATTTGAATACCCATTTATTCCTGAATGCTCTCTTACCCTTCGGTAGCATCATTAATTCAAAAGTATGATTCTCATGCAAGGATTTCATTTCTTCTTACATGGCCTTCAACTAATCTTCTTTATGCTCATCAGACATAGCTTCCTGGTAGCTCTCTGACTTTCCAGTCTCAGTGTTCATCACATACTCATGAGGAGAGTATTTATGAGAAGGATGACGCTCTCTAGTAGATTTTCTCAATTCAGGCTCAATTGGTGGTTCAGGTGAAACTTCAGTATCTTGTGGAACTTCTGCATCTGGCACCTCGGGTTGAGGTATAGGTTCATCATGCAAATCTTCACCATCATTATCAACTTGTACATCTCCCCCCATCAACAGGAGGTCAAGTGAAAGGACCAGGTTCATCATCAGCAGAACGTCTAACAGTTATTGCTGACTTATCTGTCTTCTCAAGATCTTCAATAGTTTGGTCTTCAAGAAAAATCACATCTCGACTTCTAATTATTTTCTTGTTCACCGAATCCCATAATCTGTAACCAAAGTCTTCGTGACCATAACCCATGAAGATAAACTGCTTTGACTTTCCATCAAGTTTGGACCTTTCATAGCTTGGAATGTGAACAAAAGCCCTACAGCCAAACGCTCGCAAGTGACTACAGGAGACATCTTTCTCTCTCCAAACTTTCTCTAGAACATCACCATTTAGTTGAACTGAAGGAGAAAGGTTGATCAGATCTACTACAGTCCTCATCGCTTCACCCCAAAAGGATTTAGGCAACTTTGCATGAGAGAGCATACATCTGACTCTATCATTGATAGTGCGATTCATTCTCTCTACAACTCCATTATGTTGAGGAGTCTTAGGAACAGTCTTCTCAAACTTGATCCCATGTCCTTTACAATACTCTTCAAACAGACCCCTGTATTCACCACCATTATCTGCTCGAACACATTTCAATTTCCTTCCTGTTTCTCTTTCAATACTTGCATGAAAGTGTTTGAAGATACCGATCACCTAGTCTTTAGATTTCAAAATAAAAGACCACACTTTTTGAGAATAATCATCAATAAAAATAACAAAATATGATGCACCACCTAGTGTCTTAGCATCCATAGTACAAACATCAATGTGAACTAAATCTAGAACATGTGATCTCCTATGAGGTCAAGAACTATGAAATGATACTCTAGCATGCTTTCCAACAAAATAATGAGTACAACTATTTAAAGTTGTACCTTTCACTAGAAGTGAGTGCTTCTTGGCTAAGATGCTTAGCCCTTTCTCACTCAAGTGACCAAGACGTATATGCCACAAGTCAGAAGAGGAATCATCAGCTACATTCACCTCTTCTTTGCACAACTTTGATTGCAATCGGTAGAGAGTAGTGAGACTATTATCTTTTTTAGCAACAATGAGAGCTCCTTTGGTGATCTTGCATTTTCCACTATCAAAGGAAGTGTAAAACCCGTCTTGATCCAATGCCTTCACTAAAATGAGATTGAACCGCATATCTGGTGCATGCCTAACATTCTTTAACTGCAACTTGCATCACATGTTGGTTTCAAGCCACATACCACCAATACTAATGATATCACACACTCCTTTATCTCCCAATTTGATCTTGCCAAAATTTCCAACAGTATAGGAAGTGAAAAATTCACACCTCGGAGTGACATGACATGAGGCACCAGAGTCCATAATCCAAGTGAAATCATCACAAATAAGATTCACATAATTTTCATCATATGTGATAAAAACATATTCATAAACAATAACAACAGTTTTTTTATCACTATCTTTACCTTTGTCTTCGTTTCTTTCCCTTGATTGTTCTCTTTTCAAGAACCTACAATACCTCTTGATATGCCCCAACTTGCCACAATGGTGACAAATGAACTCCTTTCTTGGCTTGTACTTTTCTCTTGACTTGCTTTGACTCTCTGACTTATCGAAACTGTGAGATTGTCTACTTTGACTTCTCCCCCGTGACTCTGAAACAAGTGCTTCTGACTGGAAAGAGGCATTAGTCAAACCTCGCTCTGTTCTTCTGCCTTCTTCATTCAACATGCTCTCTTTAACCATTGCTAATGTCAACTTTCCATTTGGAGCTGAGTTAGTCAGTGTCACAACTGGAACTTTTCAACTATCAGGCAAAGAGCTCAACAACAACAAGGCTTGCAACTCATCATTTAAAGTGATTTCATTATTTGTCAGTTGGTTCACCGTCTCTTGAAAGGTGCTCAAGTGCTCTGGCATTGATTTACCTTCAATATACTTCATATTGACAAGCTTCCTAATCAAGAATGCTTTGTTTTGCACATCCATTGCCTAATCAAAGCAACTGCCTTCCGATTCAGCTTCTTCCATTCAGCATCGGATTTAGTACCTTTGGATTTATCCCCCTCCACATGATCATACAAGTCCTTGCTATACAACATATCTTCCATGAGAGTCTTCCAAATCGAGTAATTTTGGGAATTCAATTTGACCATATTTGGCCCATGAGTATTTTTCTCCATTTAATCAGCACAAAGATAAACAACCAAAACTTTGGATACCACTTTGTTGAGAAAACTCAACAAAGGTTCAAACAAAAACCTGTCTAACAGCGGAAGCACCAAAAATAATTTTTTCACAACCTGTGCGACTAAATAGGTAATACTAAAGATACTCCAAGCAGCAAATATAATGGCAGATATTAAATAATCAGACACCAGATTTTTAACGTGAAAAAACTCCCAAAAGAGGGACAAAAAATCCACGGGACCTTGTCTAGTAAAATCTTCCACTATTAAAATAATGGGTACACAATCAGTCTTCATAGTGACACTAGGGCATCTCAACAATCAACAAAATATATCATCAAAACTGATGGAATCAACATAAATTCTCTAAAAAGTGGGTATCTCAAATCAGACAAAAGAAAAGGCAATAAAACTAGCAAGTTATATCCTAATGTTCATCTATACACCAGAAATAACATACTAAAATTTCATAAGAAATTGAGCAAATTTACCAATTCAATCGGATAAAAAATAACTTGTCCTTTTCCCCAAATTTTCTTCTTCTCCCTCGACGCCGAAGCCCTCTGTGTGCTTTGTTTTCTTTCTTTTCAAAATTGAAAGAAAGCTTCTCTCGTGGTTTTTATCCACTTCTTTCTTTTTATTTATTTTTTTTTCTTTTGTTTTAAACTTGTGGACTCCACTTAGTTGGAGACCCACCAACATCTTTCTAATTAACTTCTCCACTTAACGTCAATTATTCAGTTTAAAAAAACTTCCATCAATTTCTCTCATCTTATAATCACATTATTAGAACAACTTTATACTTTTTATCCACATCATCCTCTTGTTTATTCCATTTTCTTCTCTCATATGTTCATATACTTTTATTAATTCTTTTTTATCTCTTTGTATCTTTTTCCCATTTATTAAATCAATTTGAAATATTTTTGTTCTCCAAAAAATTACAAGAAGAGAAACGACTCATAATTAAACATGCTAAAAACTCAATTACAACTTATCAATAAAAACTCCATTTTGATAACTATAAGAAAAATGATTATAACCTTTTAACAATTCGTGGGTAATGTGTCAGATAGTATAAAAGATGTTTATTTATACTAGATTAAGACATGGTCAAGGAAAATTGAGAAAAGATGGAGTATGCATTTTTTGCAATAATATGATTTACATAGAAAATAAAAATGAAGCGATTTTTTAAGAAAAAAAGGTATACATAGTAAAATTTTGACTGAAAATAAATTATTTTATCATTTGTGGGATCTAAAAAGAATGAAGACAAGAAAAAATTAGTCTTAGTTTATATAGTTTAGTACTCATTAAGTACTCTATGATACTTGCAATTCAGTCTCAACTTTTAACAAACACAAATAGAGAATTCATTACATGCATACATATATTTTTTAGAAAATAATATTATAGATAAATTTAAAATTTTTTTATCTCTTTCTACATAGTATTTTACTTTAAGTAATTATTTTTTATAGATAGTATTTAAATAAAAAAATAAAATAATAAGAAGATTCACATTAGTTATGAAAACTAATATCATCCTAATAGTATGATCGCATTATTTCAAAACATATAACATGAAATAATAAAATATAGTTTAATTAATGTGCACAATAAAGCAAACGTGAAACTTATATAATAGCAATCAAATATGGAAAGCAATGACAATCTTCTATTCTAAGGTATTATATTAAATTGTAATTTAAATTTATTATATTAGTTAAAAATAATATATTTTGATATTATTTTTTAAGGTTACTAACATTAAATTTTGATAATTTGAATAAAAATTTTTAATATTTTATGTCCTAATTTTTCTCTTAATTGAACAATAAAATTACTTAACACACACATCAAGAAAAAATTATTATTTTTATACATCTAAATATTTAAAAAACACAAAAATAAATTCTTTTAATAATACTTTAATAACTCATAAAAGTTAACAGAATGAATGATTATAGATCAAAGTGATAGACAAAGATATAAAATTACGATAATGGTACTTGGTGATAATTAAAGAAAAGATGGGACGACAAAAAGAAAATAAAAAATGAGAACAAGGTAATATAACAATTGCGGTGAGACAATGACAGAAGCGTGTATAGAGAATAATAGTAAGAGAACAAAATAGTGTGTGATACAATACAAAAATATATTAAAAATATAAATTAATAATTTTTAAAAAATACTAAAATTACAGATAATTTAATAAATTGAATATAAAATTTAGAACTATACATAAAGATAAAGAATGCTTTGAATATAATGTTTTATCTTTGCTTCATGTAACACCCTCACTATCAGAACTCACGCTTCCGGCTGCGCCACTCTGATAGCAAAAAGTATTACGACTACTTTACATACTAAATACTAAATAGGAGCCTGTGACTCGACACTGTATCGCTGATTTCTTCAAAAACCGGAAATAGATATTTTATCTTAAGAAAAATACAAGCAGGCATAGATTCATATACAAAACTCCTTACATAATAACTCATAATATAATATACATATAAAACATACAATTCCTATCCCTCTTACAAATTTATAATAACAAAGACGAGGGAAGAAAATAATCTAATTAATACAACAATATATAAACCAAACGCAGTATAACACTCCTTAATGTCTCTTCATCTGGTTCCTGAAAAGGTAAAGCTGTAGGGGGGTGAGAACCTAACCACACGGTCTCACCACGGAGTTTCAAAGTTGTCATAAGAAGATATTTTATAAGAAAACTGTTTTCAAACTCAGTGATTATCATTGCCTTATGAATCTTTTAAAAACCAATAGGTAATTGTTCAAAATCTTTTCAAAGAAACAATGTTTAATCTTTCAGAAATCCGAAACATTTCCTTTCTTATAAGAAACTTTCAATCAGAAACCAACCACACAATCAAACAACACAATCATTAATATAGCACCAAAGTTCAATCTCAAATGTAGCACGCTAGGACAAACACAGGCAAGGCAGACAAGGAAAGCACAAGTAGGCAGCAGTTACAGCAAATAGTCCAATTAGCAGTTACGAACAGTTTAGCAATTAGGCAAACCAAAACAAGTTCAAACTCAAGCAAAGCATACAAATGCATATGATGCATGCCTGTCCTATGGCTGATGAGGCTCATCTGTCGGTTATCCAGCCAACCCGACAAGTCTGAATTGTACTTAGATAGTCCCCCGACGTGCATCCCCAAGAGTCTATGCATAGTTTTTTCTCAAATAATCAATATTACTCAATGGGGGTAACATTTCCGGGAATTTATATAGTGCCCGGTCACACACTTACATCGTAGGGTCAACAGAGTATCGAGTTTTCAACCTGGTACACGTGGTGGCAAGCCACGGCACTTAATCCAGGGAACCTCGTATCTCAGATATCTCAAATTCATAAGCCATGTGAATAATTCAAAGTTCACATCTCAACATTCTCAGCATCATAATCATTCATCAATCCAAATCTCATTTCCAAGTTCATTTCAAAACCATATTTCAAAGAAAATCCTTATCATCCTTCTTTCCATTCCATCTATTAACAATCCTCAATCCAAAACATAACTTTTCCTTTAATAAATAAAGTAATCTTAAATCATATAACACTTAAAATTAAACCTTGTAAAATAACTACTTCAAATGGAACTTCTAATTTTATAAAATTTCGGCAGCATTTCCTCTAAAACTTGGATTCTGCCACCCTTTTCGGGTCCCATCCAAACATTTCTCAAACTTTTTCTCAACCATTTCCCAATCTCATTTATTTCCAAAATTCAACCAATTCCAATATCAAACTGTTCTCAAAACGAATCAGTGTCAATAATAATTCTCTTTTTAAAATCAAACCAACTCATATACTAAATCATTTATAAAATCAGACTAACTCAAAATTAAACCGTTTCCAAAATTAATTCAGTTTCATATTTCAAATCATTTTTAGAGCCGATTCATTTGTATTATCAAAAATAGCTTCAAAACCAAGAAAACCACTTTTCATAATAATCAACTAAATAACCTTTCAAACTAATTTTCTTTTCAGCAATCACAAACTACTCAAACAATCGAGCAATCAGTCATTCAGTCCAGCAAACAACCACATTTATAAGACAATCATAATCACAGACATATGTTTCTCACATTAATATCCATTTATAACAACTCTGTAAGATAAAGTAAATTTTAAGAAAACCCCTACCTCGACTAGCTGAATTCACATAGGTTAAACACGGTAACTCCCTTCCCTTTTTGTTAATTTCAGCAGCGGCAGCAACTCTAATAGCTCATTAGTACCATTAATACTATTACCTATGATAATTCCATCAGCAAACAGGGAAGGCAAAGCAGCAGTGTTAAACAGAAACATAGGTTTTCCTTATTCATAATAGAAAAAGACTAAGAAACAAAATGGAAGCAGAATAAGGACTAAGGAGTTACATATTCAGAAATAGCAGAATTGGGATTGAAACTGGAAAAGGGCAGTACTGATTCGAAGACAAGAGGAGGCTGTGGTGGATCCTTCTGGTGGCAGCTTGGACGGCGGCAGAGAGACTCACGGTGACCGTATAACATGGCACAGACAACCTCAGCAACAACTCTCACGGTAAAGGTAAACTTAACGGATAAAGACACTGAAGCAGGGTTAGGGCTTACCAACAAACACAGGCTTGAAAGGCGGTTTCCGGCGCCAGCAACGGCGGCGACGGCAGCTCCGCGACGGTTTCCCTCGCCCACGTTCTCTGTTCGCGATTCCAACGGCAGCGGCGCTAGCGGCAGGACACGCTCAAGAATATTAACTTTTTATCACTTATAAAATATACGGAATTAAAATTTATAAATATAAAAATTGGAATAAAATATTTACTTCCTCTTAATTAAATAAACAGAGGTTAAAAATAAATTAATCGTAAATTAGCTATGATTAAATATTTAAACATTAACTTTCCATAAAATTTCTACCTATAAAATATAAATTAGATTATATTATAGAGAATTAAAATAATTTTAATTTGTTTTAGAGTTAAAAGGGGTTTAGTTTGGGATTAAGGGTTTAATTTGGGATTAGGATTAAATGTAATGAGAATTGGGATTAACCTTGGATTAAATGGGGAGTAGTGGTGATTGGGTGGCGGTGTGAGTGGAGTGGGAGTGGATTACGTGAGTGGGAGTTGTTATTACTATGTGTGTGTCGTTTCTACTTTCCTTCCTTTCTTTCTTTCTTTTCCCTTCTCCCTTCCCCTGGCGCCTCTCCTTCCTCTCCCCCTTCTTCCCCTTCCGCCGCGCCACCCGCAATAACGGTGGCAGCGGCGGCGACAACTACCTCCTCCCTTCTCTGGGCTCTTTCTTTTCTCTCGCGACTACCCTCTCCTTCTGGCGCGTCGAGCGGTGCCGGCGGCAAAGACGTGGCAGCGCAGCACTCGTCTCTCTCCCTCTCTCTCTCTCGAGCACTCCCTCGGTGGCGCCTTCCCTCCAACGGTG
>NC_029787.2:18771612-18772837 GCF_000816755.2 Arachis ipaensis
CGCCTAATTAATTATAATAGGAGTACATAAAGAGGACATAAGGTTAATCACAAAATATTTTTTTAATTTTTTCTGTCTTCATTCATTTGAAATTTTTAAAATGAGAAGAATGATATTTTTCTCAAAAAATATTTTGTTATTAATCTTATGTACTCCGTGTGTACTCATATTATAATTAATTACTATCATCTTTGTTGATATCACTGTCTTCGTTGTCTTCGTCTTCTTCCTTTTCTGTCTCGTAGTTTAATTTATTTATATTAAAAATTATTTTTATAAAATTATTGTTGAATTGATTTTAAATTTTTTAAAAAATTAACTGTTAAAATTATATTTAATGCCAGTGCGATTATGGTTGTGGTTGTTATCTCCGTCGCTATTATTATTGTGGCGTCACTGCGATTATCTTTTCTCTCTTACTCTTCGTCATTTTTTCTCTCTTCCTCTTCATTTGCCTCTTCTACCTCTCCATCTTTTTATTCTGACTTTTCGTCTTTTTCTTCTTCCTCTCCAACTTCTTTTTCAACGTTTTCTTGCGGTTAATATTAAGTACTTTTTATGTACTCTTATTATAATTAATTATCATTAATATTAAATTAATAAAAAATAATTTATGTAATAAATTTTTTCCGTCTTCCTCCTCTTTTTCTATATCTTCTCACTCTTTATATTTCTTTTCTTATTCTCCATCTTTTGGTTGGTAATGGTAATATAAGAAAAAGTTTAAAAGGCTAATACTTTTATTAATATTTGAACATTATCTCCAATTTTTTCCATAACTATTTTGATAAATCCAAACTTTTTATCCCACTAAAAGAATCGCATGTACAGTACGGAGTTCTACTAATTATGTGTTCAAAATTAGAATAAATACCTCTCCGTTCTTATTAATATATTGTTGAATTTCATCTAAGTGATTGAATAATCTCAATCGTAAATTTAGTTATTTTTCTTTCCTATTATTATTATTATTATTATCTGATTTCACTCCATTAATCAAATTATCACTATAACGTAATAAATATTTTTTTTATCTTCTTTTTGAGAGGTTCTTATATTATGTCTACTTTGACAAGTACCCCATAAATGATCATAAGTCATGCAATTTCCTACATTAAAATTGATTTTTATACGATAAGATACAATAATTCATCATGCTGTCTAGAGAATGATTTATTGTAGATTTGTAATTTTTTTGTACAATAAAAGTACATATAGAGTACAT